>NW_006921782.1:2040186-2059390 GCF_000298275.1 Orycteropus afer afer | reverse complement strand
AACAACAACAACAAAAAAAACATCTTTCTGGAATTCTTTGCTTTCAGCTAAGATCCATCTCACATCAGCAATGATATCCATCATTCCACATCCTCTTCTGAATCTTCTGAATCCAGATTCCATTTCTGGAAGCTCTCTGTCAACACACTGCTGCAACCATTTCTGAATTATCTTCAGTAAGATTTTACTTGATATTGTCCAATAATTTCCACATTCTTTGGGATCACATTTCTTTGGAGCTGCTCTTTGAAATCTTCTGTTCAGCTCTTTTGTCTTGTCATTTCTTCCATTTTCTTTAGCTACTCTCTGCTCAAGAGCAAGTTTCATAGTCTCTTCTGACATCCATTTTGGTCTGTTCTTCCTTTTGTGTCTTTTTAATGACTCTTGCTTTCTTCATGAATGATGTTCTTGATGTCATCCCACAATTCCTCTGGTTTTTGGTCATTGGTATTCAATGCATCAAATCTATTCTTTAGGTGGTCTCTAAATTCGGGAGAATTTATCAAGCTCATATTTTGGCTCTCATGGACTTGTTTTAATTGTCTTCAACTTCAAATTGAAGGTCTGTTCCAAAATCAGCTCCTGGCCTTGTTTCGGCTGAAGATTTTGAACTTCTCCGTCATCTCTTAACACAGATGTAGTCAATTTGATTCCTGTGTATTCCATCTGGTGAAGTCCATGTGTATAGCTGTCATTTGTGTTGTTGAAAAGGTATTTGCAATGCATAAGTCATTGGTCTTGCAAAATTCTATTATATGATCTCTCAGCATTATTTCTATCACCAAGGGCATATTTTGCAGCTATTGATGACTCTTCTTTGTTTCCATCTTTTGCATTCTAGTCACCACTGTTAATCAACACATCTTGATTGCACATTTGATCAATTTCAGACTGCAGAAGTTAGTAGAAATCTTTAATTTCCTCATCTTGGCTTTGGTAGTTGGTGCATAGAATTGAATAATAGTAGTATTAATGAGTCTTCCTTGTAGGCGTATGGATATTATCCTATCACTGAGAGCATTGTACTTCAGGACAGATATTGAGACAGTCTTTATGATGATGAATGCCACACCATTCCTCTTCAATTTGTCATTCCCAGCATAGTAGATCATATGGTTGTCTAATTCAAAATGACCAAAACCAATCCACTTCACCTCACTAATGCCTAGGATATCAATCTTTATGCATTCCATTTCATTTTTGACAACTTCTAATTTTCCTAGATTCATATTTCATACATTCCATGTTCTGATTATTAATAGATGTTTGCAGCTGTTTCTACTCATTTTGAGTCATGCCACATCACCCAATGGAGATCCCGAAAGCTTTACTCCATCCACATCATTAAAATTGTCTCTGCTCTGAGGAGTTAGACCTTCCTCAGTCATATTTTGAGTGTCTTCCAACCTGATGGGTACATCGTCCAGTACTGTATTGAACAATGTTTTAGGGTTTCATAAAGCTTTCCAGTAATATATTAGACAGTGTTTCACAGCTATTCATAAGGTTTTCACTGGACAATTCATTGAGAAGTAGATGGCCTCTTCCTTCTTCTGAGTCAGTCTTAGTCTGGAAGCTCACTGAAACCTGTCTACCATGGGTAACCCTACTAGTATTTTAAAACTCCAGTGGCATAGCCTCCAGCCTCACAACAACATTCAAGCCACCACAGGATGACCAACTGACTGACAAGTTCATTTCCCTTAATTGTTCCTAACTGTTCTGCTCACTTCTGAGCCATGTGTACACCTATCCCAGGCCTGGTCTTAAATAAAGCTGCCCCAGAAACCCAGAGCTGTGCACCCACCTATCCAGGGCCCAGCCTTAAATAAAGCCACCCAGAAGCCACAAAATTATATATGTCATAGCAATTACCAAAGGACACTTTTTTCTTGTGTTTGTCTTATTGCCATTATTTACCTTGGTCAAGTTATGCACACTTCACCCACATTCAGTGTTATGTTTTCCCATTACCAAAAGTAACAAGTGTCTGCTATCTAAAGAATGCTTCCCCTTCTCCCCAACACTCATCCATCTCGTAACTACCAGTGAACATTGGTCTCTGTATATATACCTCTTCTTGTCTTTTTATAAAAGTGAGATTACACAATATTTGCCTTTTGTGGTTGGCATATTTTATTCAGTGCAATGTCCTTCAGATGAATCTACATCTACATTATCATTTGAAAACTCATCATTCTTTATGTCTGTATAGTATTTCATTGTATGGATCTACCACATTTTGTTTATCTGTTCATCCTTTGATGGACATTTAGGTTGTTTCCATCTTTTTGCTATTGTGAATAATGCTGCGATGAACATAGGTGTGCATATGTCTGTTAGTGTCTCTTCTGTTACATCTCTAGGTTATTTACCTAGAAGTAGAATTGTTGGAGTAACATAGTTCTATTTCAAGTTTTTTGATGAAGTGTCATACTGTTTTCCATAGTGATTGTACCATTTTACAATATAGCATAGTGCCTAAGGCACTTGATTGCTAATCAGAAGGCTGGTGGTTCAAACCCACCAGCCACTCCTCAGAAGGAAGATTGGGCAATCTACTTCCGTAGTGATACCACCTCAGAAACCCAAGGAGGGGTCACTATGAGTTAGGTCCGACTCGACAGCCCATAACAACAACAGTAGTAGTTAAGTGTTCCAATTTCCTCACATCCTGCCCAGCATTCTTTTCTTTTGTTATTATTATCAGTATCATTTTACAGGGATAAGATAATATATCATTGTATTTTTTATTTGTATCACTCTAGGAGCTCTGGTAGCATAGTGCCTAAAGCACTTGATGATAACCAGAAAGCTGGTGGTTCAAACTCACCAGCCACTCCTCGGAAGGAAGGTTGGGCAATCTACTTCTGTAGTGATACCACCTGGGAAACTCAAGGAGAGGTAGCTATGAGTTGGGTCTGACTCCATGGCCCATAACAACAACAACAACAATGGCTAATCATCACAAACATCTTTTCATGTGTTTCTTGGTTGCTTTAATGTCCTTTTTGTTGAAGTATTTGTTCATGTTCTTTGCTCATTTTTAAATTGGATTGTTTCTCTTTTGGTTGTTGAGTTGTTGGAGTTTTTTATATATTTTAGAGATTAGACCCTTACCAGATATGTTGTTCACAAAGATTTTTTCTCCCAGTCTGTAGTTTGCCCTTTTACTCTTTTGATAGTCTTTTGATGAGCATGAGTATTTAATTTTTATGGTGTCCCAATTATATAATTTGTTTTCTAATGTTAATGCATTTGTACTTGTGTTTGTTCTTGGGCAAGATTTTGAAGGATAAAGTTTTGGTCTGGGACAAGCTCTAAAGTTTCATTGTGTGCTATAAACAACCTAAAACTAGCAATACCTCCAAACTAGACTTGACCCAGTCATGTTCATTCTGCACCTCCAGCATCAGACCAACTTTTAAAAGAGTTATTTGCTTTCTACCTCCTCTGGGGATCCTTTCTTATATGTCTCATAGATGCTAAATTCAATGTGCCCAAAACTAATGGCCTTTTTCTGTCCCCTCTCCCTCCTCAACAACTATGCATTCTATATTCTTTATTTCAGTAAGTAGCATTATGCTTTGTCTCCTGGATTTTTTGCTATCCTGGATTTATCTCTTTTCTTTACCATCTACTGCATGTGTAACCCATTCTATCTTTTTAGTGCCTCCTGAAATCTCTCCCTTTTCTATGACCTCATTGATCTTGCCATGATTCAGCCCCACCATCATTTTCTTGGCCAATTAAAGTAGCCACTGCCAGACCTCATTGTGTCCAATCTCATCCCCAGAGTACATTCCTCCACACTGTTGCTCTACTGAACTTTTTTATATGAAAATTGGATCATGGTACTTCCCAGTTTAAAAACCTATAATGGATAGAACAAATTAAAACTAATTTCTTCATATGGCCCTATGTATTCTCTTGACCTCCTATCCAAGCTGTCTGGTTAGCATCATCTCATCACCTCTGACTTTGGCATGAAGAAACTCTTACTCAAAATGTCAAATTTCAGCACCAATGTCATTTGCCCTGTGCTCTAAGAGAAATTAATCACACTCTTGTGTCGTGTTCCAGTAGCACTTGGAACACGTTTGGCTCTAACAATATTGTTTTTTTCTTTTTGTGTATGATTTGGATGAAAATTTACAGAGCAAATTCACTTTCCATACAGCAGTTCATATACACTTTGTGTCATGACATTGACCACAATTCACCACAATGCAACAGTTCCCCTCCCACTTTCTTCCTATAGTCACCTCTTCCCTGTGTCCATTCCTTCATGCACACCGGCCCCGTGAGCTGTCTCCCTGTGCATAAACAGTCCTTCTTTCTCCCAAGATTTTTCTCTCCAAGGAGTGTATTTATCTCAGGTAAATGTTCAACTCACATGTCTGTCTATTGCTTGGGTGGAAGCCAGACCTGAAGGGCAGCTAAGGGCTATAGTCTCAGTGGTTCCACCAGGCTCTATCAGACCAGCAAATCTGGTCCCCTTTTTTTCCAAATGATTTTGAGTTTTATTCCATATTGTTCTCCCTCTCTATCCAGGATCTCCTACATAGATCCCCCTTCAAGTAGCTGACAGTGGTAGCCGGGCACCATCTAGTTCTTCTGGTTTCACAGTCATATAGGCTGAGGATCGCATGATGTGCCAGTTGCTAGGACTAATTGTTTCCATGAATCTTTGATTTTCTTCATTCTTCTTTTCTCTGGATGAGGAGAGACCCATCTTTTTTTCTAGATGCCTGCTTGCAAGCTTTTAAGATCCCAGTCACTACTCACCAAAGTAGGAGGTAGAACAATGTTTTGTGTAGTATTCTGCCAATTGAGCTTGATGTCCCCTGTGACTATGGTCCCAAGCCCACAGGTTCAATGACTCAGTCCCTCTGGGTAGCTGGCTGTGACCAAAAAGTGACTACAACCTTGTCCCTTGTCATCTCTACTATACACCTGGGAATTCAGATCATACAAATACACTTATGGGACCATTGTCTGCCAACCCTATACAGGGTCTTGGGTACACTCTCCACTTCATAGACATACCTAATAATTCAGCCTGTCCACCCATCTATCCACCCATCTCTAACATGGCTAACAATATTGTTTTAAAAAACCATTTGCCATCAAGTCAACTCCAACTCATGGCAATCCCATGTGTGTCAAAAAATTGTGCATCACAGGGTTTCCAACTGCTGATTTTTCACAAGAAGATCAGAGGTAATTTTGGGTGAACTTGAACCCCTAACCTTGTGGTTGGCAGCTGAAGATGTTAACCATTTGTACCACACAGAACCTCCATTGTTGTTTTAGATGGTAAGTATTTGTTTATGTGTCTTTCCCCTTCCCAAGGTCTTAACTCTGGTTCCATGGCTCCAGAATGGTATTTGCTTTGGGGGACTCAAGCTCCTTCAAATAACATGCAAAATTCTGTGTACAAATATGGGTGTGCAGATTCAAGCAATTTCCATCACCTTTTCAAAGAGATCCATGACCCCAAAAAAGTTAAAAAACACTACTGCCCTAGACTGTGGGCTTTTTTCAAGCACAGAATATATTGTCTGCTTCTTTGTATAACTAGTTTATTGAAGAGTCTGAACTCAGTAGGGCATAAGCATGAAACAGTTTTATTTTTCTCTAATCCTTGCTTTGAACTATTTTCTGTCAAATCTTCCTTTCCTGCTCTTTAATGGCATCTCAGACAGATCTCATAGCTTTCTGGTCTCTTTTAGTCATTAAAAAGACCAGTTCACTTATTTGGCTCTTGATTCAAACAAGTCAACTCTAAAAAAACATCTTTGAAACAATTAGGGAATTTGAATATGAAGTGATATTAAAGAATATTATGAAATTATTGTTAATACTGTTTAGTATAATAATGAAATGGTGGTTTACTTTTTTTTGTAACTCCTTAAGAATTAGAGAAGTACACTGAAGTGTTTTCAATGTTTTAAAAATTATATGATATCTGGGATTTGTTTCAGAATACTCTAGGAAAAGAAGTACAAGTAACAGATAAGGTAAGACTGACAAAATGTTGACAATTATTGAAACTGGTGAATAGGAAACAGGTATTCTTAATATTATTTGTTCCATTTCTGTGTACATTTGAAAATTTCTATAGTGTTTTGTTTTTTGGTTATTTTTCTTTTTGAACCACATCAAATCCAAGTTAGGACCTCAGACTCACATATATCCAGTGGTACATATTTAACAACCAGCTTTCCAGGAAAAGAAAAAAAAAACCCTAATTTGTAGCATCTGCCACATCCAAGATATAAATACTTCGCCTATGGCAGATTTCAAGCTACCAGTGTGATGTCATGAAGAGCAGAGTTGGCAAGAGATGCACAGTAGAACACTCTTGTATATTTCTACCATACAGACATAATAGATATAAATAAGAGCAAAGTTTAAGTGAAGCATAGTAGTAAAATAATTTTAAAGTGATGAGTTTTGAGTATGTATTGTCATTGTTTTAATGTTGTTGTTGTTGTTGTTGTTATGTGCCATCAAGTTGTCTCCAACTCATAGTGACCCCTCCTTGGGTTTCTTTCCAAGGTGGTATCTCTACAGAAGTAGATTGCCCAACCTTCTTTCCAAGGAGTGGCTGGTGGGTTTGAACCGCCAAATTTCTGGTTAGAAGTCAAGTGTTTTAGGCACTACATGAATAATTTATTTATTTAATTATATGCTAAGATAATTTAATTTTTAATAATGTCTGTTTAATAATTGGGAGCTCTGGTAGAATAGTGGCTAAGGCACTTGATTGCTAACCAGAAGGCTGGCGGTTCAAACCCACCAGCCACTCCTCAGAAGGAAGGTTGGGCAATCTACTTCCGTAGTGATACTGCCTCGGGAACCCAAGGAGGGGTCACTATGAGTCGGGTCTGACTCAATGGCACATAACAACAACAACAACATTTAATAATCAGTTCACAAGATTCCTGAAATTTTAACAATCTCATGAACCCATGCCAGCCAGGACACTAATGTAACATCCTTCCCTTTCCCAACTACCCAAGTGTCACTTAGTCAGGCTTGCGGCTTGCAGAAATTTCAGTGAAGAAGAAATTCAGTTTCCTCTTTCCTTCCGCCCCTCTGTCTCCTGATTCTAGTTCCTTGGGGGTTGGAAACTAGAAGGGAGTAGTAAGAGAGATACAATGTAGTGGGACCCACTTTACCTAACTGTAGCTGATGCTTGTTGGTAGGGTTTTTGTTTTGTTTTGCTTTTACTTCCATCTCTTCTAAAAAAAAAATTGTTTAATTTTTCATGGATTGTATTTTAAAACAAAAGAATAAGGGTAACTTTTTTATTCCTAATAAACACTGTTAGGGTTTTAATGCCCCAATTATTGAATGATTCTCTCTTCGTCAGCTTAAATATAACTACACACACACACACACACACACACACACATACACATTATTTATAACTATGTACAAAATGTAAGTAGTTCAACCCATGCTGTTGCCTACACTTGTCTTTTCTGTATTCTAAATCATGTGACTAAAATTTAACAATGAGAAACTAAAATATGCATTTTCAAATCCCTGTTGAAAAGACTAAAGTTATCTTGATCACTTTTCCCAGAAGAATAATGTACAGTTTAGGTAGAAGTAATATACACAACAAAATAATTCTAGCACAGCATTTTATCATAAGCAAAACAAACAAACAAAAGTTACTGACCAGTATATACTGCACTTCTCATAATCTTTACTTGAACTAAAAATACAAATGTATAAGGACCCAAAGTGCAAATCAATTCTGAGACAGCATTGATAGATCACTTGGTTTATACAGCAGATAATTCCTTTATACTATACTGTCATGGACACAGCATGATAATGGAAATTAGACAGTACTTGTCTAGCCAATCTCTTCATTCCCAGAGATATTTTAAATATTTGAAAGTTGCCCCCAAAAAATCACCCAGCTAGTTAGTAACAAAAATTAAAAGAGCTAGTATTTATTGGACACTTAATGTGAACTAGTGTAAATTTGGTGTAAATTTCATTTACTATTCACCATTCTATTGGTTATTAGAATGCCCATTTTTCAGATGAGGACACTGAGACTCAGAACATTTAAGAAACTTGGTCACCCATCTAGGAAGTCAGAGAGCTTTGATGCTCATCAGACCTGTTTGACCTCAAAGCCCGAAGACTTGGCCTGACACCATACAGTCTTCCAAAGACTTCCTGGCCTCCAGCCAGGTCTGCTGTTTCTAGTGATCTTTTCAACTCAACCCAGAATCATTACAAAAACACATATTTAACCACATTAAATGCTTCATTTGTGCAATGTCCATTGAAGTCAGTATAATATTAAACTCACCCACCTCCCAGGCTCCCCAACACCAATGTGAAATTAGAAACACAATTCCCAAAAAAGTAATGAACTACTTTGATTCCAAGGATTGTTGTTTCATGTCATTACCAGGTGTCTGAGGATTACAAATGAATCCAAACAATGCAGATCAGAAGAATCAGTTAGCCTTTATCTCATTGGCTCACTGCTGAAGCCACAGCTCCTAGGAAGATGCCTGCACCATAGTAAGAGCTCAATAAATGAAATGACAATGTCAGCAACTACATTGTTAAAGAGTTTTCAACACGACAATCTGTCTTAATGCAAGACTCACAGTTTCCCTTGCATTCTTCCTTGTATTCATTTAAAAAGAAAAAGAAAAACCAGTTTTTCACAAAAGGGAAGGTGTTCAGAAGCTCAGCAAATGGGCTACATTGCAAAAGTGAAGGTTCAGGGGTTGAACTGGAAAATCCACTAAAGTAAAAGTGGTTTTCCTTCTTGGAAATAAATGGTCCTTGCTTTTTGTGACTGTTAGGCTGAATATTAAAAAAATATATATATATTACTCATGAAAGCAGCCACGTAGTTGTAAGGTAGTCATTCATTTGTTCAAAATTACTAGTGTCTTGTAAACAAATATGTACAGTAATTTTTTTTTGTTTTGAGGCTCTTAAGGTTTGTTTCCCCTTCCTCAGCAACTTTTTAATTAGCATAAGTATAGTGCAATGGATCATTTTCATATGGTCTTTCTGCCATGGTCTTGTAACTCCCACCAAAAGATTGAGTAGAACAGTGCAAATTAGTTGCTTGTGACCCACTAAGGGTATTATTAATTGCTAATATTTATTATTATTATTAAGCTTGCTAACAATACAAATATGATGCATAATACCCTTGTAGGGGTGGGACCATGAAAATAAGGTTCATGGAACCCTAACAAGGAGATAAATCAGTTTTGCCATTCTGCTGGGTTTAAAAGAGAGCTAGTCCTAGAAAAAAATGAGGGACCTCACTACTAACAAGAAGAGACAGCAGTGGAGTGCATCCTTTGGATCTGGGGTCCCTGTGCTCAGAACCTTCTAGACTCTCCTAGAAAACTATAATACTGGAAATGGTGAGAGATGAAAAAAAACAACAGCAGAGAAATGGCAGAAGCAGAGGCAGCAGAACCAGAAGACCAGCAGGAAACAGGACTGTGGGCTTCCTGGCCCATGGAGTGAGAGAGCTGAGCACCTTCAGGATGAAGGCTTACTGGCAGGGTGCGGTCCTCCAAGCATTTATTAGCTGAGCTAAAGAGCTTTGTAGCACTTTTCCAAGCAGGGCAGAGGCTAGGCCAAAAACCTGAGGGGCCAAGGGCCAGAAAGCTATGCCTGTGAGCACAGCTGAGAAGAGGTTGTACTGATCAAAGAACAGTATCCTTAGTCATTTCTGATCCTAACTTGTAACCTGTTACTTCCCTAATAAACCTCATAACTTGAGTATGGTCTGTGAGTTCTGTGTGGTCACTGCAATGAATTATCAAACACAGCAGAGGAGTAGAGAGTGCCATGGGAGAGAGAACTGCTGTCAGAATTGGGAAAAAAGTTGGAGATTGGAGGTATGTCTGATCTCTGCCTCATAGGAACCAGCCTTGGGCTGTTGATCTTGGTTCTCCTTCCCCTCTTGTGACATTAGAGGGGATTAGATGCTCCCACACCTCCATTGTTACAATAAGCATATCTGATACTTCTGAGTGGGACAATTATCACAACTGCTCATGATGGCTGCCTCACTGATATGGAGGGAGGATCTCAGAGACATTTGGCTTAAAACACAACTTGTACAACCCCTCTTGGGAAATTAATTCCCCTGTGTGAATGCTGAGTGGTGGTCAGTTCTGCTGCAGAAGGTGATGGTAAGAATCAAGAACATACATGAGGAAGTACCTTGGAAACTCTGAGGTGACTCAAAAAGGAGAAGTTGTTATTATGAAGTGCTGATAATGGTGCCCCACCATCTGTCTGTCAGTTGCCATACTGTGGTGGCTTATGTGTTACTATGAAGCTGGAAGCTATGCCCCTGGTATTTCAATAACCATCAGGGTCACCCATGGTGGAGAGATTCCAGTGAAGTTTCCAAACTAAAAGAGGCCTTGCATTCTACATTTGAAAATTAACTAATTAAAATCTTATGGATCACAACAGAACATTGTCCAACATAATGCAGGAAGGTGAGCCCCTAGGTTGGAAGGCACTGTATAATAGCTACGACTGGACTCAACATACCAATGATCATTAAGTTGCACAGGACTGGGCAGCGCTTCCCTCTGTTGTCCACGAGGTCTCCATGCGTCAGAGCTGACTTTGTAGCAACTAATAATGTGGTGTGAAATTGATACATTTGCTACCATCGTTTTTGTGTTGTTTTAAATTAAAAAACAAATCACAGACTAAAATGAAAATTTAGGCTAACAGATCCAAGTGAGTGCATGGAACTCTGCACAGAGTGGCAAGTGTTCATCTTTTCAGGATGTTCAGGATGTCACTAATGAACTGATAATCACAGTGCAATTTGTCTCTGCTTTCCCATTTCAATAACACCTCACCTCTCAGGAGCACAATTGCAGCTATTTTTTCCCCTAACTGGAACATGAGAAGAGCTGGTTTATACCTGGGGAAAAAAAAGGTTAGAAAAGTCTAAATCAATTTCACAAAATCCTGTGAACTGGAGTATTCATTTATTCTAACCTCCCAATCAGAACCTAATCGTTCTCAGTTTATGCATAATTCTAACAAGTTTGCCTTTATAGTTTTCAAAACCACAGCAGCTTATAAGCAAAGCAATACATTTTTATTAGACAGAATACCTACTTGAATCAGAAATACTGCACATTGATAGTAGTGAGAAAAGATACTTTTTTTTTTTTTTTAGTTCCTGCAATATGAAAGACAATTAAGGGTGAACGAAAACTCAAAAGTCAAAGCAATCTAGGAAGAGTAAAGTAGAAGACAGCAGCAATGTGTACCCTGAGGGCCCTGAGGACATCACTGCTTTACAGAGTATTTGTTGATGAGCATAATGATGACCCTGAGTCATAAAGAAAAGGTTAAATAAATTGAGAAATTTAAAAAATTAAGAAGGGGAGAGTTCCAGTAAGATGGCAGACTGGGCAGAAAGACTGCACAGACCCTCTTCAACAAAGAAAAAGGAAACCAATTAACACAGACACAGAAGACAATCCTGGACCCCTGAGCCTTGAAGGGAAGGATATAGAAGTGGACTAAACCCCAACTAGTAGAAGAATTTGCATGAAAATACCAAAAAAGGAGACAGATGGAGCTGCGGTCTGGCAGCGTTCCTGAGCGATCCTGACAGCACAACACAGACAGCTTGGAGATTCCCAAGTGGTGGTAGGACATAAGAATTAACCTGAAAATCAGCCCTGTTAGCCAGGTACTGCACGGAGGACTGCTCTGGTGGCTGGGGAATAAACGGAGAAGGTGAAGAGAAAGGCAGGCTGAGCTGTGGACTTTTGCCAGTCCAGAGGGTGTCGCCATTTTGAATGTTACAAGCAGCTTGACCATTTTAGATATTTAAAGAGACAGTGCTTTCTGAGATTCCAGGGGCTTAAGAAGAGGTTCTGCTTTCCAGGAATCCCAAGGACACTCTGGGCCTCCAAGACTGAAAAGGTGTGACATTCCTCTTGTTTCTCTTATACCCCACACCCGCCTGGTGAACAGAGGTGCAGCCATCCCCCACTCCCACCCACTTTCTGGGCCTACAGGAACTCCATCACAGTCTGTGTGCTCAGACAGAGCCTGGGTACCCTGCCCTGTCTTCCATCGATTTTTTTTTTTCCTTTTTCGCTTTCTTTTTTCGGATACTTCGTTTGCTTTTATTTGTTTGTATTAACACAACTATTATTATTAATACTTTTGTACTTTTTACTATTATTCTAATTCTTCCCCTCCCCTAGTTTTCAGCTTTTTTTCTTTACCCTGTTCCTGGCTGAATTTTTTTTTTTTTTAATTTAATTTTTTTGTCTCTATTTTTCCCCTTTTTTCTTATGGTTAACCCCATTCCTTGTTTTCCTTTTTGCATTTTCCCCCTATTTTTTCTTCATTATCTTCCTTCTATACCTTTTATCTCTTAGTGCCCTATCCCCAGATATTGTAGGTTTTCTTGTTTTTTCTTCTTCTTTTTCCCTTTTTTCAGTTATTGTTCCTGTGTGATTACATGGTGTGTTTTTTGTCCACATGCTTTTAGTTTTTTGATGGTTATTCAATTGTAATTTTTGCCTAACTGAGTGGGAGACAGCAACAGTCCCCATAAGACACAACTACAGCCACACCTCCTGCAACTTCACTTACTGAGCAAGAGTCACTACCTCCTTCTCCACCAATGGGCCAATGATAAAAAAACCACCAAGAAGAGCCTGAATCACCCTTGGCTGCTCTTCACAAATAGTTAACAGAGATCTAAATACAACAATGTCACAATGTCTTGGAGACAATAGACCATCACAGTCCACACAAAGAAGCAGGATAAAGTGGTAGAAACAAGGGAGCAGGTTACAGACCCAGAACAGATCCCTGAGGAAGAAACAGCATTGGAACTCTCTGATAAGGAATTCAAAATAATTATATTTAAGTGTATTCAAAGGATTGAGAGACATACCAAAGAATACACAGAAAAAAACCCTGGAGGAATTTTGGAAGAAAATACAAGAACAAAATGACAAATTAAATGAAAAATTAGAAATGATTCTAAATCTACAGACAGAAATCCAGAAGATTAATACTAAATTGTCAGAAATAGATAACACATTGGAAGAGCAAAGGAGTAGAATTGATGTGATGGAAGTCAGAATTAATGAGATGGAAGACAAATACCTGAATACTTCTTTGGAAAGGGATCAATCAGAAAAATAAATCAAAACAAAATGAAGAAAGCCTAAGGTTCATGTGGGATACCATCAAAAGGAATAACTTACATGTCATTGGAATTCCAGAACAGGAAGAGAAAAACAAAACCACTGAGAAAATTGTCCAAGATTTGCTGGAGGAGAACTGTCATCCACTTGGAAGGGGATCTATCTAGGAGATCCTTGATAGAGAGGGAGAACAATGTGAAACAAAACTCAAAATCATTTGGAGAAAAAAAAAGGGGGGGGGGGACCAGGTTTGCTGGTCTTATAGAGCCTGGTGGAACCAGGCTGCTAGCTGCCCTTCAGGTCTGGAATTGAACCCACACTTGTGGTTTCCAGCCAAACAAAATACAGGCATATGAGTTGAACATTTACCTCAGGTAGATATACTCCTTGGAGAGAACAATCATGGGAGAAAGAAGGGCTGCTTATGCACAGGGAGACAGCTCAGGGGGCAGGAGTGTATGGAGGGATGGACACTGGGAGGGGAGCTGTTGCATTGTGGTAAACTGTGGTAATGTCATGAGACAAAGTGTATGTGAATTGCTGTATGAAAAGTGAATTTGCTCTGTAAATCTTCACCCAAATCACAATTAAAAAAAAAAAAAAAAAAATTAAGAAGGCAGCAAAGTGTACAATCTATTTGAGAAATACTTCCTTAATAAATGCCTAAAATCTTAAGTAAAATATTAAGCAGAATATTTTGGTCCTCTACTGATGTTATAACAGAAATATCACAAATGTATGGCTTGAACAAACAGAGATTTATTCTCTGACAGTTTAGGAGGCTAGAAGTCTGAGTTCAAATTCAAGATCTAGGGGCTGAGTAAAAGGCCTCTTGACCTTGAGCTTCAGCTCTATTTCTTGCTCCCAGCCCACTGGAGCTGGAGGCATCTCTTAACTCAAGCAGATGCTGGCTGCTGAGGCTGACAAAACCAATGTCAACAAGTAAAATAGCACAGTCTCAAAATTATCAACCAATATGGCAGGCCACTAATTCAAGTCTATTAACAGTCCCAAGATCGGTGGACAACATGGCAGCCCACTGAGATGAAGACTTGGCTACATGCAGGGTCCAAGCATGCCAAAAATCTCGAAGACTTTTCTCAAAGCCGTCTTCTTATATACTGGGACCAGACCACATCCCTAAGGCAGCTACTTAGCTACTCCATTGAATTCTACCATGGAGTTGATCACCAGTCTCATCACGGAGAATAACTACATCCAGTTCCCCAGCCACTCAAAATCAGGCCCAGCCAAGTTGACATACAACTTAACTACCACATGAACAAACTTCTATTACCTGAAATGACTTATTTACCAATAGTTTTGACTCCCTGCATAATTCATAGGTCCTACATATATTCCTCAATCTCCCTTATTCCTTTCTTAGAGCTTAGACTATTTGTGCCTTTTCAAGCATTTGAACTCCTCAGCCTTCCTTTCAACTAAATAATCTTACCACCACTATCCTCTCCCCTCAAAACATATCCCAAGCATCCTAGTGCTTTCAATAGCCAAAACTCTGACTATACAGCTAGCACCTGCCTAGTCTCTAGTGAAATGTGAAAAATCAGAGTAGTGAGATCACTGTGCAGAAGGTTGCTAGGGGAGAGCGCAGCATATAAAAGTTCAGGGACAAATAGGGAAATGAGAGACCAGCATACCATACCAGTTGCTGTAGAGTTGATTCTGACTCATGGTGACCCCGACTTATGGTGAACCCATGTGTATCAGAATAGAAACTATGCTCCATAGGGTTTTCAGTGGCTGATTTTTTGCAAGTAAATCAGCAAATCTTTCTTCTGAGGTGCTTCTGTGTGGACTTAAGTCTCCAATATTTGTGTTAGTTGGTCAGCATGTAAATCATTTGCACCTTGGAGAAACTATGAGAAGACTTAATTATTCATGCTTACAATCATCCCCTGTCACCACACTCAGCAGCTCCTGTTTGCCTTTAGCTGTCATCCTCATCAGGGAAGGATTTCAAATTTTCACCTTTTTACCCTCAGGGAAAGAAAGTCTTACCAGGGAGGAGGGAAAGGTGAAGGGGTGAATGGCTAGGCTGATTATTCCATACGTATTTCCATCATCTCCTTTGCTCCAATAGGATTTTACTTTGCCCTGATATTCTCACTGGGGACTGAAACATCAGTGGTCTAGGCCTTTGCAATAAATGCAATAATAATAAGTATATTAAAAAATACATTAAGAGAGGGGAAAGAGCAAAATGTCACCTGTTGTAAAAGAAAATCCCAGTACTCTGTTAGGAGTAAAACAAAGAAGTTTATTGAGGAATAGATACAGTTTGAACTGGAGAGATGTAGAGTTGACGAAGTTAAACTAAATGCTTCAACATTCCGAGGGAGAGATGAGCTCTTTATACTGAAAACGGGAAAAGAGTAGGTGACCACAGTCATGGGGACTAAGGATTACGTATAGTTACAAGACAATAGCAAGTTACATTTTATAAGGTTAGTTTATCTATTTTGTAAAACAGACTTCCTGGCACCAACCTAGCAAGCCACTGTCTGAAATATTCTGGGGCACACTTTGCAAGCATTCCCCAAGATCATCCTGGTAAACATTTCCTGACAAACATTTCTTCATAAACCACATCCTTGCCTCCTCCATTGTTTGCTGAGAGTGGTTAAAATTTTATAAGAAGTTCAAAAGGCTCTAAATCACAGGCTCTGTTCTTAGGAAGGGAGAAAAGCGGACAAACTAAAGTTTATTTCAAAAAACAGAGTTTTGATTCAGAGTTATGTCCGTCATTTTCAATCATGCCAAGCATCTCAGTTTTAGAGTGCCCTCACACAAACCCATAGACAGGTAACGGTAGAGTTGTTGGTTTAAAAAAAAAAAAAAAAAGAGTTGCAGTCAATCAATTCTGACTCATGGCAACTTGAAAATAAGCCATTGAAACCACTATGGAGCACATTTCTCCTCTGAAACATGGGGAGTCACCATTAGTCAAAGTCAATTCTTCTTCTTCTTTCTTTTTTTTTTTTTTTTAATTCAAGAGGTCATGAATCTTTCAGGAAGTTCCTGGAATGAGCAATAAAGTTATTTGCAACTTTTGTCTTCTGGGAGAAAATATCCTGGAGTAGTGATGTTATATTGTTTAGGTTAGTGAATAGTGAAGTCAGTTTAATGTAGATGTAAGCTGTGTGGATGGCTTGCATTCTCCCTTTATTCTGTTGTGTAAATATCTGTTTCCTTAATAATTTGTAAACTCTTCCAGAACAGAGATTACATCTGCTCCTGAAACAAAACCCATTGTTTTGTTTTGTTTTTTGGTCCACCGCATTGCTTGAACTTCAAAAATGTCATCATCTCTAAGACATACATATCCTCTAGAAGTTTTTTATTATAATTTCCAACACTTCTAAAAGTAAAAAGCTGTTAAACAAGATAGTGAGAAATACCAGTTGTAGATTTTTCTTAAAAAAAAAAAAAAAAATCAAGATTCCCTGGACATTTTCATTGTAATTCATCCAAAGAATGTATACTTTGAGCTAATTTTAATCTGGGATGATTGTTAAGTACTCCCAATCGTTTGCAAACCAGTGTTAAAATAAGATAGCTAGGGTATGCATAAGTGTATTGTATTTTTTTTCCACAGCAGTTCCAAGTGTTTAAGAATCACGATTGTAAAAATTCCATTTCCAATGTGTCTTTATTTTTGTTACACCAGTTTGTCATCAGCCAAACACTGTGAAGTTTCCTGAGGAGAAAAAAGTTCCTCTGCATTTGAAATGTCTCAAAACAAAATGTTTTTAATTATCACTAGGATTATTTCAGATCCTATGTTAGTCAAAAGTGTCACAACTGATGACCTTTCCTATGAATCTGCTTTTATTTATATCTTGTAAAATGCTTTCTCTTTTAGAAATGGTGTTGTTTTTCCTTTTCTTACTGTCATTGCATTTTATATGTCACTTATCAATTGTTACAAGAAAAGGAAATTGAGATAAATTATAAATCTACGGGAGGTTTCTCTGAGACATCACTTGAAGCTGCAATAAGACCTTTTTCTTTTTATATTTACCAAACCCAGCATGGAGCATTTTTCCTATTACAAGGAAACCTGTGGGAGCTGGAACTCATGACACTGCTTTGTTTTTCCCAGTCTCCCAAGTTTTCCTCTTTTGACAGTCTGCAGTTTCACCAATTTTCTAGAGGAAAATGTTTGAATTTCCTTCTCTGACAGGTTTCTGCCTTACACAGTTTCTATCTTTTTCAGATTTTACTGCACTACTAAAACTTATTTCCCATTCCAGATACACAAAAACAGGAAAGCTAGATGACTATGCTACTGAAAATGTGACTTCTTCCTCACATTATCATACAGCAAACCTTTATTTTCTTCAGTTTCTGTGTTTCTTGTATGGGAGTCTCAGGCATGGATATAAACCAAATGGGATACTGTATTTCCCATAATCACCAAGATAGGTGCTAGTCTCCTAGAGGCAGGCAGCAAAATAGTGCCATATGGAGATGCATAAACCCAAATTGACCAAAAATGTGCCCTTGGCTCATACATTGTTTTCAAATAATGATCTGCACCTTTATAGGTAGTGGAAGAGAAAGGGTGGTGACAAATGTAACCTTAGTAGATATAGGAGATAAGGTGAGCAGTGCCTTTTATTCTGCTATTAAAATCTGAATGGCTTGACTACATTTAGGCCAATAAATGCCTGCAGCTCTGTTTCCCAAACTGTGGTAGGTAGCAATCAATAAATGTATAAAAGGACACCTTTATTATATGCCTTTGAAAATACTAGATTAAATAGATTTCTTTATTGCAGGATTTCTAGAGCTCTTAATATGTTCTGGGAAGGGATATAGTATGCAATGTTCCCAGTTAATATTTTAAACAGTATTTTTTCACAGAGCATTAGGACTAGTACTCAAGAATAATCCATTGAAAAACTCATCATATCAGTTAACAAAATATTTCTAGATAGTTCTCTTCTTTTTTTTTTTCTTTTGCCATCTACTTTATTTTTTTTTTAATTTTATTTTGATTTGGGTGAAGATTTACAGAGTAAATTCACTTTTCATATTCACATATACTTTGTCTCATGTCATTGACCAAAATTTACAATGCAACAGCTCCCCTCCCACTTCCTCCCCATAGTTACCTCTTCCCAGTGTCCATCCCTCCATACTCTTCTGCGCCCTGAGCTGTCTCCCTGTGCATAAGCAGCCCTTCCTTCTCCCATGATTGTTCTCTCCAGGGTGTGTGTCTACTTGAGGTAAATGTTTAACTCACTTGCCTGTTCTTTGTTTTTGCCATCTACTTTAAACCTGAATAATGGAATACAGAAGAGAATATGCCTGAGTTTAATTCCTCCTTATGACCTAGAAGAGAAAGTGTGACATTATTCCAATTGCTATATCAATTTATTTCCTAAAATTCTCTTCCATACCTTTGCTGCCTCATTCAGAAGCATGTTTCTCACTGTGATTTTAGGCAATATGCATATCTTTTACCAACCTATGTCTCCTAATTTGTACAATGGAATACATTCAGGACTTGCATTTTTTATTATTTTTTTATTGCAAATGATTCCAGATCAACTCAAATAAGCTTAAGCAATAAAGGGAATGTATTGGCTGAGTTGGAGTTCCTGGCTAGTGCAAATAATTAACATGATTGGCTGGGATTCACCCAGAGGTGACTTAGAAGAAAGGCCCAGCAATCTACTTTCAAAAAATCAACCAACAAAAACCCTTTGGAGCATGGCTCTACTTTGATACACATGGAGTCATCATGAGTCAGAATCAGCTCCATGCCAACTGGTTGGTTGGATTTTACTGGTTTGCTTAAATGGGCGTGGGGGGGAGGAAAGGATATTGCTAAATCTGAAGGGCTCAAGCAATGTAATCAGGACTTAATTCCCCTCTACCATTCTCTACCCTCTTCTCATCTCTGCCTTCCTCTCTTGTCTTTACTCTCAAACATCTTTCTCGAT
>NW_006921782.1:2006565-2040086 GCF_000298275.1 Orycteropus afer afer | reverse complement strand
ATCCAAAGAAGATGAAATTAATCTTACCTTTTGATAAGTCCCACCAAAGTCATGGAACTAAATCTAAATAAATACGATGAGTCATACACCTGTCCTTTACCATTAACTGTAGCTACAAAACAGAATATATTTGTTAAATGGTCTAGGAAACACATGTACTCTGAAAGTCCCCACTTTTAGGAGTGTGGGAAAGGCAGTGGATTCAGCTCTGTCCACATGGACAAAGGGGCAAATCACTGACTACAACATTGCTTAATAATACCTGGCTTATATGATTATCTGTATTTAATGAGATAATATATTTAAAGCACTTTCATACAATTCCTGGCTTACAGTAATGCCTGACTTATAGGTCAGTAAGAGGTAACTACTATAACAACATCAACATCATCACATCCTTTCTATTCCCATTATTACTTTGTTATTTAGGTAATCATCATCTTTAGACCTCCTAATCAACAGCATAATTCTCCCAACTGATCCATCTATAACTCTCTGATAATTTCTCATACAGAAGAGTTATCATCCAAATATTGCTATCTGAGCATTCCATTCCCTTACTCTATAATATGGAATATTTTCAAACACTTGAGCACAGAATGTATCACTGCTGTCTGGTAAAAGCCTACCTTTCCAAATTCATCTTCCACCATTTGTCTGAACCCATGGTTTCTGGTCTTTTCGTTTCAGCCCACCTGCAATTCTTGTCCCTGAAGGCATTGCATGCCATCATCCATCTGTCCATTTGATCAAGTCCTCTGCATGTGTTCATGCTGTTCCCTCACACTGAGATATGCTTCTCCCTACTTGGATAGTAAAAACTCTTAAAAGCCAACTCAATTACAACCTGTCCTTTATATCCCCAGTCAGACCTAATCACTTTTTCTTCTCTATCCCATAGACTTTTATCCTTTGTTATGGCACGTCTCACACATCTACATATAATAGTTACTTGTGCAACTATCTATTTCCATGCATTACTCAGGACCATCTGTTGTAGGTGATAGAAACCTAATTTGAACATGCTTGGGCACAAATATGGAAATCCAATTGGAAGTATATTGGGTGTCCCATGTAATTCATATAACGCATAAATAACTGAACTCCAAAAGGAGTAGAGATGCATCTGGATTTCTGATGAAATTGCAACCACAGACAAAAAACCCACTAGGATTTGTTTCAAAGCTATTCTGGTTAACTATTGCCACTCTGACAAGAATATACCACAAATAGGATACCTCTAAAAAACAGGAGTTTATTCTCTTACAGTTTAGAGCCTTTAAGGCTGAGTTCAAAGTGCCAGGCTCTAGGGGCTGGGTGAAAGCCCCTCAACCTTGGGCTTCAGCTCTGCACTGAAGCTGGAGGCTTTTCTTCACTCAGACAGCTGCTGGCTGCTGAGGCTAACAAACTCAAGGTCTACAAGTGAAAAGGCACAGTCCTGATATGACCAAACAACATGGCAGGCCATTGATTCAAGTCTAGAAAAAGTCCCAAGATTGGCAGAGCATGGCAACCTGCTGAACAATGACTTGGCTGCATGCAGTGTTCAAGCATGCCAAAAAACTAGAGACCATTCCCAAAACTGCTTCTTATGTACAGGAAGCAGACCACATTCCTAAAGCAGCTACTCAGCTGCTTGTGGTAGATCCCATCATGGAGTTGATTGCCAGTCTCATCATGGGGAATAACTACCACCAGCTGCCCAGCCACTCAATCAGGTCCAGCCAAATTGACACACAACCTTAACTACCACAAAAGCTAAAACTGCATCACTGTTTCTCTCTGTGGTATTTTCTTTTTCTCTGTGACATGTATAAGGTAAAATGTACAAATAGTAAAAATATATTATTTTTAATAAATATTAGTCATGTACCCACCATCAAAAACAAGTTATAGAACAAATTTTTCACCCCTCAGAATTTATTGCTATGGATTGACTTTTGTACCACAAAATATACGTTGGAATCCTAACCCCATATACTTGTGAGGGTATTCATATTTGGAAACAGGGTTTTCTTTGTTGTGTTAATGGTGCCATATTATGGTAGGATGTGTCCTAAACCTAATAACTTTTGAGTTACAAAATAGCAGATTAGACCCGGAAGCAAGAACAAACTGGAGAAGACAGATGCCAAGTGAGGATCATCAAGGAATCACAGAATGCTTGGGGACAATAACAAGGAAGGAATTGACCAGGTTGAGGCCCTGATTTGCACATTTAGCCTCCAGAATTGTGAGAAAATAAATTTCTGTTCTTTAAACGTACCCACTTGTTTCATTTGTGTTACAGAAGCATCAGGAAGCTAAAACGGTCCTCCAAACCCCTTCGTAGTCAATCTCTCCCCAGGACCACAGTCACTGGCAACTGCCAATCTCTTGTCTATTTCTAGTTTTGCCTTTTCCAGACTATCATATGAAATCATACAATATGTTGTCTTTTTCTTTTTCCACTTTTCTCTCACTCTAATCAGGACCTCCCATTGTGATCCCTTTCAGGGTGGTCAGCAGTGGTAGCTGGCCACCATCTAATTCTTCTGGTCTCAGGGTTGTGGAGACTAGAGTTCACATGGTCCATTAGTCCTTTGGACCCATTGTTTCCTTGCATTTTTTATTTTCTACACTCTTCTTTGCTTTGGACTTGGAGAGACCAATAATTGTACTTTAGAAGGCCTCTCACAAGCTTTTAAGACCTCAGTTGCTACTCCCCAGAATAGAATGTAGAACATAGTCAGTAGACTATGTAATGCCAATTGATCTTGATGTCGCCAGAGACTATGGTCCTGAGACCTCAGGCCCAGTGTTTCATTGCCTCAAGGTGTTTGGTTTGGGCTAAGAAGTTTTATAATTTTGCCCCAGTACGTTCTGCTACATTCATGAATATATTTGCAGCATATGTAAATATATATGTGGAATATCCTCTGTCAAACCCATGTATATTTGTGGGTATAGTGCCATTTACCTTCCCACCCCTATTCTACTTATGTGTATATCTATGTATCTACTCAGAAATTATTGTTATTATTGTTAATACGATTGCTGCAGGATTGGGTATGTAATAGTATTTACCTCTGCTGCCTTTAACTTTTATATTTCTCCCAGTGTCTTCTTTCACTTTGATCATTTTGTGCTAACCTCTCCCTTCTTATATATTGTCTTTCCCTTCACCCAAGATAATACATGTCTACCCTCTAGTTACGATTTATCCTCCCTTTCCCTCCCGCTCTGGTAATCTTCAAAGAATGTTTCTTTCCTTCTGTAAACCTTTTCTTGACTTTCTATAGCTGTGTTCTCATACAATATTTGTCCTTTTGTGGTTGACATATTTTACTCAATAGGAGCTCTGGTAGCGTAGCACCTAAGGCATTTGACTACTAACCAGAAGGCTGGCAGTTCAAAACCACCAGCTACCCCTCGTAAGGAAGGAAGATTGGGCAATCTACTTCCATAGTGATACTGCCTTGGAAACCCAAGGAGGGGTTGCTATGAATCAGATCCAACTCAACAGCAATAAGTTGAGTTGAGTTGAATTTTATTCAGTGTAATGTCCTTCAGGTTCTTCCATGTTATGAGGTGTTTCACAGATTCATTGTTATTCTTTAACCTATAGTATTCCATTGTGCATATGTACCATACTGTGTTTATCCATTTGTCCATTGGTGGGCACTGTTTCCATCTAATTGCTGTTGTGAATAATGTTGTAATAAACATGAGTGTGCATATATATGTTCATGTCACAGATCTTATTTCTCTAGGTTATATACCTAGTTGTGAGATTGCAAAACTGTTTTCCACAGTGGTTGCACCATTTTACAGTCCCACCCAGAGTGTATGAAGGATTTAGTCTCTCCATGTCTTCCCTGCCATTTATTGTTTTCTGTTTTGTCAAATTTTGCTTTCAATGCTAGAGTTAGATAATATCTCATTGTTTTGATTCACATCTCTTTATTGGCTAATGATTGTGAGCATTTCTTCTTGTATTTGTTAGCCAACTGAATGTTTTCTTTGTTAATGTCTGTATGTCCTGCCCATTTTTTAATTGCGTTGTTTGGTTTTTGTTTTTTGATGTGCTGAAGTTTTCTACAAAATTCAGAGATTAGACCTTTGACATGTCATTGCCAAAAACAGTTTCCCAGTAAGTTGTTTTTGTACTCTTTTGATGAGGTCTTTTGATGAACTTAAATATTTAGTTTATAAGAGGTCCCAGTCATCCAGTTTGTCTTCTGCTATTTGTATTTTTAGATAAGTTTGGTAGCATATTTATGCCATGTATTAAGGGCCCTAACTGTTCCCCTATTTTTTTCTTAGATGATTTTTATAGTTTTAGGTTTCACATTTACATCTTTGATACATCTTGAGTTTGTTTTTACATATGGTAAGATATAGAGACCCTGCTTCTTTTTTCTGCAGTTAGACAACCAGTTTCGCCAACATCATTTGTTAAAGAGATTATCTCTTCCCCATTTAATGAGTTTTGGCCCTTTGAATATGTAATCTTTTGAATCTAACTTTTTTTAGTGAGCATAATGCATTTGAGATTCATCTATGTTGTTGAATGTGTCATTAGTTTGTTGCTTTTCATTTGCTGAACAAAATTTATTCATTCTATCTTTGAAAAACATTATGGAAGTAGATGACCCCATCTTCCTTCCACTGAGTAGCTGGTGGGTTTGCACTGCTGACTTTCTGGTTAGCAGCCAAATACCATATCCACTACCCCACCGAGCTCCAAATCAACAATTCTGTTCTTAAATACTTATGATAAATAAGTATTAAATTCACATAAAGTTCTATATTTGAGTATTTATAGTAAAATCCATTCAAATACAGAACTTTGTGTGAACATAATACATATTTACCATTTACTTTGGTGTTATTGTAAATGTCACTTTTCAAAACTTTATATTTCCAATTGCCCAAGGCTAGTATACATAAATTCAGTTGATTTTTCAATATCGGCCTTGTATCCTGCAAACTTTCTAAACTCACTCATTAGTTCCAGAGTTTTTTTTTTTTTTTTTTTTGTAGACCTTTTGGGATTTTCTATGTAGATAATCATGTCATGTATAAAGAGACAGTTATTTCTTTCTTTCCAAGCTATATGCATTTTATTTCTTGTTTTTGCTTTATTGAATTAGCTAGCACATCCAATGCAATGTTGAATAGGAGTGGATATGAGTGGACATTATTGTTTTGTTTCCAGTCTTAGAGGAAAGGCATTCAGTAATTCACTGTTAACTAGCACCTTGCTGTGTTTTTCATAGATGTTCTTTGTTAGGTTGATGAAGTTTCCTTCTAGTCCTAATTTGCTTGAAGTTTTGTTTTTTTTTTTGGTCGTTGATGTTGTTTAAACCATGAATGGATATTGAATATTTTAAAATGCTTTCTCTGCATATATTATGATGAGTATACAGTTCTGTCCCTTAGCCTGTTGATATGATCAATTACATTGATTGTTTTTCTAATGTTGAACCAGCCTTGCATTTCCAGAATAAATCCTACTTCATATATTTACAAATTGCTAGATTAAATTTTCTAATAGTTTATTGATGAGTTTGGCATCTGTTCATGGGGAATATTAATCTATATTTTTATTTGTAATGCTTTTGTCTGATTTTTGTATCAGGATAAAATGAGTTCATCGAAAAGTGTTCCCTTTTTCATTTTCTGGAAGAGTTTGTGGAGATTGGTATTATGTCTTCCTTAAATGTTTGGTAGAATCTTCCCATGAAGCCATATTGGTCTGCAGTTTCATTGGTTATAAGGTTTTGATTATGAACTTGATTTCTTTACAGGACTGTTCAGAGTATCTACCTATCTTGAATGAACTTTGATAGGTTGTGTCTTTCAAGGGATTTATCCATATCATGTAAGTTATGAAATGGATGGTCAAAGAATTGTGTGTAATAATCTCTTATTATACTTTTCATGTCTATTGAATTTATTGTAATCTTCCTTCTTTTATTTCTGACATTGTTTCTCTTTTGACGTATCTTCTCTTTTTTTCACCCTTCCTTAATCTGGGTAAAGAGGTATATCATTTGTATTGACCTGTTCAAATAACCAGCTATTGGTTTAATTGATTTTCTTTATTTTTAATTTCTTTGATTTCTGCTCTAATCTTTTTTTTTCCTTCATTCTGTTTTCTCTCTGGTATAATTTTCTCCTCTTTTCTAGATTCTTAAGACTTAGATCATGGATTTGAGACCTTTTTTTCTTTTCTAATATAAGCATTTGATTCTATAAATTGCACATTTGGCATTGCTTTAGATACATACTACCAATTTTGACGTTCTGTAGCCTTATCCACTCCTATTCAACACTGCATTGGATGTGCTAGCTAATTCAATAAAGCAAAAACAAGAAATAAAATGCATACAGCTTGGAAAGAAAGAAATAACTATCTCTTTATACATGACATGATTATCTACATAGAAAATCCCAAAAGGTCAAATGGTTTTCTAATTTCCTTTGTGATTTCCTCTTTTGATTCCTGAACTATTTGGACGTGCATTGTTTACTTTCCCAATTATTTGTGGATTTTCCAGATAATTTCCATGCTTAATTTCATATGGTTAGAAAATATACTCTGTATGATTTCAATTTTTTTAAATTTCTTATGGTTTGTTTTATAGCCCAGAATAGGGTCTATCTTGATGAATGCTCCCTGTGCATTTAAACAGAATATATTCTTCTGTTGTTGAGTAGAGGGTCAATGAGTTCAAGTTGGTTCATAGTATTGTTCATGTCTTCTATACTTCTATTGATTTTCTGTCCTCTTGTTCTGTCTATTACTGAGAAAGGAGTATTAAAGTCTGTAACTATAACTGTGGTTTTATCTACTTCTGTTTCCAGTTCTACCCATTTTTATTTCATGTAATTTCAAACTCTGTTCTTAAGTATATACTTATTTAGGATTGTTATGTCTATTTGGTGATTCAATTCTTTATCATTATTTAGTGTGCATAAGTAGGTTTCAATGTACACAATGGCTCTGTGGTGGTTATGTTTGTGTGTCGACTTGGCTGGGCCTGGTTGAGTAACTGGGCAGCTGGTGATAGTTTTTCCCCATGATGAGACTGGCAATCAACTCCATGGTGGGATATACCACAAGCAGCTGAGTAGCTGCTTTTGGGATGTGGCCTGCTTCCTGTATATAAGGAGAAGTCTTGGGGATAATCTCTAGCTTTTGGCATGCTTTGACCCTGCATGTAGCTGTGTCTTGTTCAGCAGCTTGCCACACTCTGCTGACCTTGGGAATTAACAATGGACTTGAATTAATGGCCTGCCATGTGGTTTGGTAACATCGGGACTGTGCCTTTTACTTGTCAACCTTGGGCTTGTCAGCCTCAGCAGCCAGCAGCTGTCTGAGTGAAGAAATGCCTCTAGCTCCAGTGGTCTGGGAGCAGAAGGCAGAGCTGGACCCCAAGGTTAAGGGGCTTTCACTTAGCCCCTAGAGCCTGGCACTTTGAACTGGGATTTAACGCCTCCAAATTGTGAGAGAATAAACTCCTGTTTGTTAAGCCATCCCATTTGTGGTATATTCTTGTCAGAGTGGCACTAGATAACCAGAACAGGCTCTCTCATCTGTAAAGATATTGAGCAATGCAAAATCCTGTTTCACCTGTTTACCTCCCATCACCAGAAAGAGAAGGATTGACTGTCTTTTCCAGTTAAACTTAAACACTGACTCAGATTGACCCAATTTTGGCTAGGTGTTCAACCCTGGACTAATTAATTGTGGCAAGATGGAAAAGTCTATGAGAACGTGGCACCTATCCTGTAAATTCTGTGGTTGAAGTGAAAGAAGGATCAATTTATAGGGCTAGGGATGCTGGGAAGACACTACCATAGGTACCATGTTGTTATTAGGTTGATTTGTAGAAACCTCATGCAGAACAGAAAGAAACACTGCTTGGTCTTGCACCATCTTCACAATGGTTGCTAAACTTGAGCCCATTATTGCAGCCACTGTGTCAGTCAGTCTACCACATTGAGTGTCTTCCTCTTTTTCACTGATTGTCTACTTTATCAAGCATGATATATTTCTCCAGGGACTAGTTCATCCTCATAACATGTCCAAAGTATGAGAGGCAAAGTTTCACTATCCTCACTTCTAAGGAGTATTTCAGCTGTATTCCCGTGAAGACAGATTTGTTCATTCCTCTAGCAGTCCATGGGACCTCCAATATTCTTCACCAACCCTGAAATTCAAATGCATCAGTTCTTCTTCAGTCTTTTTTGTTCATTGTCCAGTTTTCACATGCATATGAGCATATTGAAAATACCACGGCTTGGGTCAGGCACACTTTAGTCTTCAAAGCAAAGACATCTTTGCTCTGTAACCCTTTAAAGAGGTCTCTTGCTATAGATTTACTCATTTGATCTCCTGACTGCTGCTTCTGTGGGCATTGATTATGGGTCCAAGTAAATTGAAATCTCTGACAACTTCAGTCTTTTCTCCCTTTATCATGATATTGCTTAGCGGTCGAGTTGTGAGGAATTTTGTTTACTTTATGTTGAGCTGTAATCCATGCTAAAGACAGTAGTCTTAATCTTCCAGTAGGTGCTTCAAGTCTTCTTCACTTTCAGCAAACAAGGTTATGTCATCTCCATATCACAGGCTGTTAATGAGTCTTCCTTTAATCATGATGCTGCGTTCTTCTTCCTATAGTCCAGCTTCTCAGAATATTTGCTCAGCATATAAATTGAATAAGTATGATGAAAGGATACAACCCCGACACACACCCTTCCTGATTTTAAACCATACAGTATCCCCTTGCTCTGTTTGAATGATTGCCTCTTGATCTGTGCACAAGTTCTACATGGGCACAATTAAGTGTTCTGTAATTATCATTCTTCATAATCTTATCCAAAATTTGTTATGATTCACACAGTCGAATGCCTTTGCATAGTCAATAAAACACAAGTAAACATATTTCTTGTATTCTCTGTTCTCAGTCAAGTTCCTTCTAACATCAGCAATGATCTCATTGCTCATTCCATGTCCTCTTCTAAATCTAGCTTGAATTTCTGGCAGTTCTCCCACTGAGATATTGCTGCAACCATTTTTGCATTGTTTTCAGCAAAATTTTACTTTCATGTGATATTAATGATACTCTGTTTGATAATTTCCACATTTTGTTGGATCCATTTTCTTTGGAATGGACAAAAACATCAATCTCTTCCAGTCAGTTGGGCAAGTAACTGTTCTCCAAATTTCTTGACATAAATGAGTAAGCACCTTCAGCACTGCTTCCATTTGTGAAAAATCTCAATGTGTATTCCATCAATTCCTGAAGCCTTTTTTTCTCTAATTCTTTCAGAACAGCTTGGACTTCTTCCTTCAATACCATTGGTTCTTGATCATATGCTGCCTCCTGAAATGTTTGAACTTCAACCAATTTTTTGTGGTACAGTGACTCTGCACTCTCTCCATCTTCTTTTGATGATTCCTGCATTGTTCAATTTTTTGTCCATGGAATCCTTCAATATTGCATCTTAAGGCTTAAAATTTTTCTTCAGTTCTTTCAGCTTGAGAAATTCCAAACGTGTTATTCTCTTTTGGTTTTCTAAATCCCAGTCTTTGCACATTTCATTATATTATTTTACTTTGTCTTCTCAAGCCACCCTTTGAAATGTTCTATTTGGCTTTTTTTATTTCATCATTTCTTCCATTTGTTTTAGCTACTCTCCCTTCAAAAGCAAGTTTCAGAGTCTCTTCTGGCATCCATTTTTGTCTTTTCTATCTTTTTAATGACCTTTTATTTTATGTATGATGTTTTTGATGTCATCCCACAACTTGCCTTGTCTTCAGTCATTGGTATTCAATGAGTCAAATCCATTCTTCAGACAGTCTCTAAATTTAGGTGGAATATGATCAAGGTAGCATAGTGCCTAAGGCACTTGACTGCTCACCAGAAGGCTGGCGGTTCAAACCCACCAGCCACTCCTCGGAAGGAAGGTTGGGCAATCCTACTTCCGTAGTGATACTGCCTCGGAAACCCAAGGAGGGGTCGCTATGAGTTGGGGCCGACTCGACGGCAAACAACAACAGCAACAACATGATCAAGGTCATATTTTAGCTCTCATAGACTTGTTTTAATTTTAATTAAACTTTAATTTAATAATTAACTATGTCGTTGTTGTTGTTGTTGTTGTGTGCCATCGAGTCAGACCCGACTCATAGCGACCCCTCCTTGGGTTTCCAAGGCAGTATCGCTACGGAAGTAGATTGCCCCATCTTCCTTCCGAGGAGTGGCTGGTGGATTTGAACCGCCAGCCTTCTGGTTAGCAGTCAAGTGCCTTAGCCACTGTGCTATCAGAGCTCCCAATAATTAACTATAGTCCTTCTAAATAACAAGCATGCTGAAGCCCTGATCCTTGTCCTTTAGTCATGCTTATCTAATACAGTATAGCCAAATATCCACCATAGAGTTGTTGCTTAATAAAGTTCTGGAACTAATTTATAAATTGCTTTTGAATTGATGTTGAATATAATTGGTTTTTTATTCTAATATAATGTTAATAATAGTACCCTAATATTTTAACAACTTCTAATTCCATTGAAGAGATGAAAACTTACTCCTCACATGTTATGAAACTGGAATAAAAATATTAAGGATCACACACTCATACTCAATACTCATTTTTCCTTTATACCTTATGTAAATAAGTTTATCCTTATGAGCTTCTCTAGAATCAGTTTCATTAATTCTTTAAAGGATAATGGAAACAATTTACAACAAATAATTGTGTTCAGCATGTGGTATATATATGTTTGTAGGTGTGTTGAAATGAAGCCACTGTCAAACAAGTTCATGTTGAAATAAATGGAAGAGAACCATAAAAAATGAATTGGTCTCACTGAACTATAGCTGTAGATATATGCATATAGTAGAGTAGAGTTAAAAACAACCAAAATAGTTGTTAGTTGTAATTGATCACTTCCAGATCAGAGGAAACAAACTCAGACATTCCAAGGCTAACAAGATTCCAGCATCTCTTAGCTGCTAACTTTAACTGCCATAAAACAAGGGTACTCATTTTTCCCTTTTACTTCTTTTTAGTACCCATTTTCTATATAGTAGGTTGATTAAGTATTATATGGCCTGTCTCCCATGCTGAGTATGAAACCCTGAAGAAACCTACGCTAGCTGGACATCCTGAAAAATATCACATACTGTTTCACTCTAGGGACACTAGTTGACTATATTGATGATTTCATGTTAATTATATCAGATTGACAACCTAGTGTGTTGGGGCCATGGTAAGACACATGAGCTATAGAATATGGGTGATAAACATTACAAAGACTCAGTGGCCTACTGCATCGATGAAGTTATTAGGGGTCTGGTGGTCTAGGGCATGCTGGGACATACCTTCCAAAGTAAAGGACAAATTATAGTAACTGGTACTTCCCAGTACTAAAAAAGAAGCACAATGCTTGGTAGGCCTCAATTTATTTTGGAGGCAGCATATTCCACACTTAGGAATATTTGAATCATATAGGGAGTATACAAAAGCTGTCCAGGTTTGAGTGGGACTCAAAGAGGGAAAATTGTTTTTGAAGCTCCAGCACAAGTGATCTAGACATATGGGCCATAGAACCAGACAGACCTTAAGTTATTGAGAGTATCTGTAACGGGGGGAGAAAAGAATGCCATGTGTCAATCTGCAATAGAAAAATCACCATGGAGACTTCTAATATTCTTCTGTAAGACCAGGATTTAGAAAACTATCTCGTGGTATGCTATGGGGTCCTGGTATCAGACTATAAGTCTTCGGTAATTATACAACAAGAATTGCCCATCATGAGCTGTGTTGTATGACACCCCTGAGTCATAATCTTGGAAGGCCTGGCAGCAATCCATTATAAAATGAAAGTGTACATAGTAAAGCTACAACAAGTAAGTTGCATGAGCAGTTGATTTAGACACCCATGTCATCCACCACTCTTCCCCTGGTGCCTATTTCTCAACTCATACTCATGGTCGCACAAGGTGTTTCTTATGTTCAGTTGAAAGAGAAGAAAAAGACCCAAACTTAGTTCACAGATAGGCTTGCTCAGTATGAAGGTGCAAATCAAAAATGGACTGCTGCTGTACTATAATCTTACTCAAAGGTAGACCTGTAAGACTAGAGTGAGTAGAAATCCTCTCAGTGGATAGAGGTTTAAGTAGTACCACTGGTCATCTACTTTGTATGGAAAATGAAATGGCCTGAGGATAGACTGCACACGGATTCATGGGTACTGATGATTGGCACAGATGGCTGATCATAAATTTGAAAAGGAAAAGATTGAATCTGGGGTAGAAACACAGGGATAGACTTATGGGAGTGGGAACAATGTGAAATTCTTATATTGCATGTTAATGTCCACCAGAAAGTATATCAAAAAACAGACACTAAGCAGCCAAACTGACAGAATGATTCAGCCTATTGCCATCAGTGAACCAGTGTCAGTGGTCTCCCCAGTGCTGGTACAATAGGCCATTAGCAAAGCAGCCATTGGTGATAGAGGTAAAGGTTATGTATGGTTCCAATAGCATGAGCTACCTACCACTCAGCAAGGCCGAGTTAGCTATTGCCACTGCCTAATTTCTAAACTGCCAGCATTAGAGACCAAGGTAGAACCTCCAATATAGCATAAATCCCAAAGAAGGCCAACCAGCCACTTAGTAGCATATTTATTATTTTGAATGTTTTCCACCCTAGAATGGGTAACAATTCATTTTGATTGGAATAGACACATATAAGTATGGTGTTACCTTTTCTGCCTAGAGAGCCTTAGTCACCACCAGCATCCAAGGGCTTACAGAAGGTTTATAGCAGAGATGTAGCAGTGAGCAAATGATTGTGGGATCTGATGGTCCTATCACATTCTGTACCTGCTGGAAGCTGCCACCTTGACAGAGTAAAGGAAATCTATAGGAATCTTTCTAGAGGAAGATCAGCTTGGAAACATCATCTGGGGTACCAGTCTTTAGAATACTGAATTTAGTTCAAATCAATAATCTTTATATGGTGTTATGTAAAATATGTGGGTCCAGGAACCAACAGCAGAAGAATAAATGGCCTTGCTTGTTATCATTCCCAGTAACCCACTGGAGGAATTTGTGTTTCTCATTCCTGCAACACAGAGATATGCAGGTTTAGAAGTCTTGGTTCCAGAGGGGAATTTTTCCACTGAGGAACACAAAAAATGTCCCAATGAACTTCACGCTATGGTTGATACTGGATACTTTGGCTCCTCATGTCAAAAGACAAGAAGACAAGAGGAGTCACTACCTTTGGAGGGCTAATTGACATTAATCATCAGAAGTAGGTTAAGCTGACACATAATATGAAGAGGAAGAAATAAATTAGCACCCCAAGTGATCCACCTGGAACTCTTTAGTAGTCACTTGCTTAATTTTGATGGTAATTAGACTAGTACAGCAGTTGCAGTCTGAAAAGTCCATGACAATGAGGAGCTCAGAGCTGAGGGGCTAGATCATACAACCAGAGGCACCATCTAGACCATCAGAAGTACACGCTGAAGTGGAGAGAATTTAAAGTGGAGGTCAGAGAGGGAGACAATAAGTATCAATTAAGGCTTCCAGACCAACTAAAGCAGTGGAACTATAATTTATCCCACTGTCCTTTCTCGTATGTTTCCTTAGAGGAGCTACATTCAGACCTTATATCAAGAATTCTAACTCAACAGCACAAGAGATGGATTATAGCGGATATTGTGCTGCACTGCCCAGATCTCCATTAGGACCAAAGGAATTATTACCCTAGCTGCTAGGAATGCTCTTTCTGGAAATTGCACTTGGCTGAAAAGAGATGCTCACCCAAGGTCTTTTCCCCCAGCAGCCTTACATTCAATAATAAGTTGATAGGCCCCATCTCCTCAAGTTGAGAAAGCTATGAATGGCCTTACTAGCTTCAGAGTTTCTTGTAGGGTTGGCCAAGGCCTTGATTTTACAACTTAACCACAACTTCTCCCTTTGCCCGGTTCAGTTTCTTTCATTTGTCCAGCAGGTGTTAAACTTGACAGCATTTTCTATTATACTTCCTGAATATTAACCTCCATCTCAGAGTCTGCTTCTCAGGAACCTGACTTGTAATACAATCCCTTTTAAGAATCTGGTAAATGGCTTGGGACCATATTTGCAGGGGACATTAACCTCAATTGGAATGACATACTACCCAAAACATTGTTCCACCTCCTACTTTGGCGAGTAGCGGTTCAGAGCTTAAAAGCTTACAAGCAGCCATCTAGATGCAACTATGAGTCTCTCCTTGTCCAGAGCAAAGAAGAATGAAGACAACCAAAGATTCATGGAAACAATTAATCCTAGTGACTTGTACAACATGCGATCCATAGCCTATACAACTATGAGACCAGAAGAATGAGATGGTGCCTGGCTACTGCTGTCAACCACTCAGAGGGGGAATCTATGTAGGAGATCCTGGATAGAGAGGGAGAACAATGTGGAACAAAACTCAAAATCATTTGGGAAAAAAAAAGGGGGACCAGGTTTGCTGGTCTGATGGAGCCTGGTGGAACCACTGAGACTATGGTCCCTAGCTGCCCTTCAGGTCTGGAATTGAAACCACACCTGTAGTTTGCCTGTAGCAAACAAAAGATAGGCATATGAGTTGAATATTTACCTGAGGTAGATACACTCCTTGGAGAGAACAATCATGGGAGAAAGAAGGGCTATTTATGCACAGGGAAACAGCTCAGGGGGCAGGAGTGCATGGAGGGATGGACACAGGGAAGAGGTAACTATCAGGAAGAAGTGGGAGGGGAGCTGTTGCATTGGGGTAAATTGTGGTCAATGTCATGAGACAAAGTGTATGTGAACTGCTGTATGGAAAGCGAATTTGCTCTGTAAATTTTCATCCAAATCACAATTAAAAAAGAGAGAGAGAAGGTGAGAGAGGTTAGGTGAGGCCTAGGTTGGGGAAAAGGAATGTTTGTTACTCTTTCAACTCAGACATGTTTTTTTTCCTCCCTAACAGAACTATCTGCAAAATATTATTTGAAGTAATGCTACTTTGGGGACAAGTTTTGGACTACCTGCCCTTTCCTAGAATAAAAATATTAAAATATTAAAAAAAAAAAAAATCTGGTAAATGACATGAATATCTTTAGAAAAAAATGACCACAATAACCTACAATTTCATTTAAGACAATCTTACCATGGACATTAAAAGAATAGTTTAATAGCTTATTTAGCACATGAAGAAATTTAGGCCCACAGATACTATGGAATTTGTGAAATGTCATACGGTGGCTCAGTGAAAAACTAGGACTAAACCCTCACATCTAGTCACATAATCAATTACATCTTGAAAAATTTGGGGCCCTTGCTTGTTTTCACATTTTCAATCAAGTCCCTGGGTACTGCAAATGGTTAGTGTTCTAAACTACTACCCAAAATATTGGAGGTTCAAGTCTACCCAGAAGTGCCTCAGAAGAAAGGCCTGGTGACTTACTTCTGAAAAATCAGCCACTGAAAACCCTATGAGGCACAGTTCTACTCTGACACATGTGAGGTTGTCATGCATTGCAATTGACTTGACTCTCAACTGGTACTGTTGATTTTTAATAAATCAAATTTATAACTTAATAATTATGGAAAACATCATGTTCCAGATATAGTGCTTAATGTTTTCCTTACATTATTATATTTAATTCTCAGAGGAAACTTTTGAAGTAGACAAAATTATCTCTTTTTGCAGATGAGGAAATTGAGACTTAAAGATTCTTTCCAGAAGTAGTGTCAGAGCCAAAATTTGAACCTACTCATTTTTCTATAGAGTTTGCTTTCGTAACAACAATACTACACTCACTGATTAGAAATGTTTTTGTGTGTGTATAATATATTTTATTGATTTTTCCACATACAACAAATCTATATGGGAGCTCTGGTGGCGTAGTGCCCAAGGCATTTGACTGCTAACCAGAAGGCTGGCACTTCAAACCCATGAGCCACTCCTCAGAAGGAAGATTGGGCACCATACTTCTGCAGTGATACTGCCTCAGAAACCCAGGGAGGGGTCACTATGAGTGGGATCCGACTTGACAGCAGTGAGTTTAATTTTGAGTTTGACAAATCTGTACAACAGGAGGCTTGCACAAAATAAGAAAACCTGAATTTATTACAAATGGTTGGTTCATTAACTCAGAAAATAACATTTATTGAGTGTTTACTATGTGCCAGCAGCCTCAACAATGACCAAGAAGATAAAATCTCAGCCTGGAAGAAATTTATAGTAGAGTATAGTAGGCATAGGAGCTTTGGTGTAGTGCCTAAGGCATTTGATTGCTACCAGAAGGCTGACAGTTCAAACCCACCAGCCACTCCTCAGAAGAAGGTTGGGCAGTCTACTTCTGTAGTACTATTGCTTCAGAAATCCAAGGAGGGGTCACTGTGAGTCGGGTCTGACTCCATGGCAGTGAGTTTTGTTTTGTTTTGGTTATAGCAGGCATACAGACATTAAGTTGTTTTAAGTATAATTTTAATTCATTTTGAATTATATGTGTGTGTGTATATATATATAATATGTACCAAATATATATATATACACACATATACATATTTAGTCAACTCTGACTCATAGCAATTCTATGTACAACAGAATGAAACATGGCCCAGTTGTGTGCCATCCTCACAATCCTTGCTATACTTGAACCCTTCATTGCAGCCACTGTGTCAATCCATCTTGTTTCGGGACTTCCCCTTTTTCACTGACCCTATGCTATACCAAGCATGACATCCTTCTCCAGGGAATGGTCCCTTCTGACCACATGACCAAAGTAAAAAAAAAAAAAAAAAGAAACTCACTACTATCAAGTCTTTTCCAACTCATCGTGACCCCCACTGGGTTCCCAAGGCTGTAAATATTTATGGAAGTTAATTGCTCCGTCTTCCTTCCACAGAGTAGCTGGTGGGTTTGAACTGCTGACTTTCCAGTTAGCAGTCAAGTGCCTTATCCCATAACCAAAGTAGGTGAGACAATGTCTAGCCATTCTTGCTTCCAACAAACATTCTGGCTATATTTTTTTCCAGGACAAATTTGTTTGCTCTTCTGGAAGTCGATGGTATTTTTCAGTATTCTTTCCCAACACCTATAAATTAAGACTATAAATTAAGCTCATAAAAGCCAGGCCAATGATTTAATCAAATTTTCTGCTTTCCTTATGCCCCAAAAGAACAAGTACCTGCAACCACTTTTGGAAGGTCACAGATTCCTAACATAGCCCAACTCTCACTATCTGGGCCTACGAATTCTTCACTCTGTCTTTGGTACTTTGCAATGTCACTGAGAAAGGTGCACAACAGTGCTCAAGCTATCGATAGTGCAGTATTCTCTGCCCTCCTGGAATAGTAGCCAGGCATTCCAACAGTCTCAATGGATGCAATGTTGGAAATGTTCCCTAGTCCATGCCAAGCAATTTGGAATACAGCTACCTGGCCAACCAACTAGAAGAGATCCATTCCAAAGAAAATAGATCCTAAGGAATGCAGAAATTATCAAACAATACCATTAATATCACATACAAGTAAAATTATGCTCAAGATAATTCAAAGTGTTGTAGTAGTACATTTACAGGAGACTGTCAAAAATTCAAGCTAGATTCAGAAGAGGACATGGAATGAGAGATATCAGTGCTGATGTCAGATGGATCTTGGCTGGAAAGCAAGAAAACCAGAAAGATGTTTACCTGTGTTTTATTGATTATGCAAAGGCATTCAACTGTGTGGATCATAACAAATCATGGACACCAAAAGAATGAGAATTCCAGACACTTAACTGTGCTCATGCAGAAATTGTACACAGACTAACAGATGGTGCTTCAAACAGTACAAGGGAATACTATGTGATTTAAAATGAGAAAAGGAGTGTGTCAGGGTTGTATCCTTTCACCAAATTTATTCAATCTGTATGCTAAGCAAATAATCCAAGTTTGCATCAAGCTTGGAAGAAGAGTTGTTAACAAACTGTGATATACAGATGACATAACTTTGCTTGCTGGAAGTAAAGAGGACTTGAAGAACTTACTGATGAAGATCAGAGCTACAGCTTTCAGTATGGATTACACATCAACATAGAGAAAACAAAAATCTTCACAACAGGAACAATAAGCAGCATCATGATAAATGGAGAAAAGATTGAAGCTATCAAGGATTTCACTTTACTTGGATACTCAGTCAACACCTGTATTAGTTACCTGTTATTGTTGTTAGGTGCCATTGAGTCAGCTCCAACTCATAGTAACCCTATCTCCAACAGAATGAAATACTGCCCAGTCTTGTGCTAGCCTCACAATCCTTGCTATACCTGAGCTTATCATTGTAGTCATTGTGTCAATCCATCTCATTGTGGGCCTTGCCCTTTTTCATTGACCCTCCACTTTACCAAACATAATATCCTTTTCTAGGGAATGGTCCCTTCTGACAACATGACCAAAGTAGGTGACATGAAGTCTGACCATTCTCGCTTCCAAGAAGCATTCCAGATGCACTTCTTCCAGGATAGATTTGTTCATTCTTCTGGTAGTCCATGGTACTTTCAGTATTCTTCTCCAATACCACAACTCAAAAGCATCAACTCTTCTTCAGTCCTTATTCATTGTCCAGCTTTCACATGCATATGAGGTGTTTAGAAATACCATGGTTTGTTAGGCACACCTTAGTCTTCAAAGAGACATTTTGGTCTTCAGCACTTTAAAAAAGTCTTTTACAGATTTGCACAGTGCAATACATCGTCTGATTTCTTGACTGCTCCTTCCATTGGTGTTGATTGTGAAACTAAGTAATATGAAATCGTTGACAATGTCAATCATTTCTCCATTTATTTTGATGGTGCTTATTGGTCCAGTTATGAGGATTTTCATTTTCTTTATGTTGAGGTACAATCCATACTGCACACTGGTGTCTTTAATCTTCATCAATAAGTGCTTCAAGTCATCTTTACTTTCAGCGAGCAAAGTTGTGTCGTCTGCATATCGCAGGTTGTTAATGAATCTTCCTCCAATCCTGATGCCACATTCTTCTTCATACAGTCCAGTTTCTCAGATTATTTGTTCAGCATACAGATTGAATAAGTATGGTGAAAGGATACACCCCTGATGCACTCCTTTCCTGATTTTAAACCATGCAGTATCTGTTCAGACAACAGCCTTGTGGTCTCTGTACAGGTTCCTCATGAGCATAATTAAGTGTTCTGGAATTCCCTTTCTTCTCAACATATCCATAATTTTTTATGATCCACACAATTGAAAGCTTTTGTGTAGTTAACAAAACACAAGTAAGCATCTTTCTGGTATCCTTTGCTTTCAGCCAACATCCATCTGACATCAGCAATGATATCCCTTGTTCCATGTCCTCTTCTGAATCCAGCTTTCATTTCTGGAAATTCTCTGTCAATATACTGCTTCAATGATTTATTAATTAACTTCAGCAAGATTTTATTTGCATATGATGTTAATGATATTGTTCAATAATTTCCACATTCTGTGGGATCACATTTCTTTGGAATGGGTACAAATATGGAACTCTTCCAGTCAGTTGGCCAAGTAACTGTCTTACAAATCTCTTGGCAGAGCCAAGTGAGTGTCTCCATCCATTTGTTGAAACATCTCAATGGACATTGTGTCAATTCCTGGAAACTTTGTTTTTTGCCAATTCCTTCAGTGCAGCCTCAATTTCTTCCATCAATACCATTAGTTCTCGATCATATATCACCTCCTGAAATGGATGGACATTGACCAATTCTTTTTGTTACAGTGACTGTGTATTCCTTCCATCTTCTTTTGATGCTTCCTGCATCATTCAATGGGAGCTGTCGTGGCATAGTGCATAAGGCATTTGACTGCTAATATTTTGCCCATACAATCTTTCAATATTGCAACTTGAGGCTTAAAATTTTTCTTCAGGTCTTTCATCCTAAGAAATGCCAAGTGTGTTCTTCCCTTTTGGTTTTCTAACTCTAGGTCTTTGGATATTTCATTATAATAACTGACTTTGTCTTCTTGAGCTGCCGTTTGAAATCTGTTCAGCTCTTTTATCTTGTCATTTCTTTCATTTGCTTTAGCTACTCTCTGCTCAAGGGCAAGTTTCAGAGTCTCTTCTGACACCCATTTTGGTCTTTTCTTCCTTACTTGTCTTTTTAATGATCTTTTGCTTTCTTCCTGGTTGATGTTCTTGATGCCATCCCACAATTTCTCTGGTTTTCCGTCATTGGTGTTCAATGCATCAAATCTATTCTTTAGATGGTCTCGAAATTCAGGAGGGAAATAATCAAGGTCATATTTTGGCTCTTGTGGACTTCTTTTAATTGTCTTCAGCTTCAACTTGAACTTGCATATGAGCAATTGATGGTCTGTTCCACAATCAACTCCTAGCCTCATTTTGTCTGAAGATATTGAAGTTCTCAATCGCCTCTTGCCACAGATGTAGTCAGTCTGATTCTTGTGTACTCCATTTAGTGAAGTCCACATGTATAGCAGCAGTTTGTGTTGCTGAAAAAAGTATTTGCAATGAATAAGTCATTGGTCTCACAAAATTCTATCATGTGGTCTCCAGCATTATTTCTATCACCAGGCCATATTTTCCAGACATCAGTGATTCTTCTTTGTTACCAACTTCAGCATTCCAATCACCAGTGTCACATCTAGATTGCATGTTTGGTCAATTTCAGACTGCAGAAGTTGGTAAAAATCTTGAATTTCCTCATCTTTGGCCTTGGTGGTTGGTTAATAGTAGTATTAACTACTAGTAATATTAACTACTATAGTAGTATTAACTGGTCTTCCTTGTAGGTGTATGGATATTATACCATCACAGACAGCTTTCTATTTCAGGATAGATCTTGAAGCATTCCTTGTAATGATGAATCCCACACCATTTTTCTTCAATTTGTCATTCCGGGCATAGTGGATCATATGGTTGTCTGATTCAAAATGGCCCAAACCAGTCCATTTCAGCTCACTTATGCCTAGGATATCAATCTTTATGCATTCCATTTCATTTTTGACAACTTCCGATTTTCCTAGATTCATACTTCATATATTCCATGTTCCGACAATTAATGAATATTTGCCACTGTTTTTTCTCATTTTGAGTCATGCCACATCTCAATTGGAGGTCCTGAAAGCTTTACTCCATCCACATCATTAAGACTGGCTCTACTCTGAGGAAGCAGCTCTTCCCCAGTCATACTTTGAGTCCCTTCCAACCTGATGGGCTCATCTTCTGGCACTATATCGGACAATGTTTCAGAGCTCTTCATAAAGTTTTATAGTAATATATCAGACAGTGTTTCATTGCTATTCATAAGGTTTTCATTGGCCAATTCTTTGAGAAGTAGATGGCCTCTTCCTTCTGAGTCTGTCCTAGACCAGCCTCATAGCAAAATGTAAGCCACCACAGAATGATAAACTGACAAACTAGTTTGTCTCCCTTACCTTTTCCACACCAGTCTGCCCACTTCCTGGTTGCTCCCAAAGCTTCCCCAAAACCCCCATACCCAGCTCCCCCTCCAGGCTGCCCTAAAGCTGCTGAGGTATTTACTTCTGTAAAGATTTACTATCTCAGAAACCCAAAGGGGATCGCTCTGAGTCGGAATTGACTCAATGGCAGTGAGTTTGGTGTTTTGGGGTTTATTCCTTAGATGGTCTCTAAATTTAGGAAGGACATAATCAAGGTTGTATTGTGGCTGTCATGGACTTGTTTTAGTTGTCTTCAGCTTCAACTTGAACTTGCATATGAGCAGCTGATCATCTGTTCTACACCCAGCTTCTGGCCTTGTTTTGGCTGAAGAAACTGAGCTTCATCACCTCTTTCCACAGATGCAGTCAATCTGATTCCTATGTACTCCATCTGGTGAAGTCCTTGTGTATTGCCACTATTTATGTTGTTGAAAAAGGTATTTTCAATGAATAAGTCATTAGTCTGGCAAAATTCTACCATGCAATCTCCAGTATCATTTCTATCACCAAGGCTATATTTTCCAACCGCTGGTGTTTCTTCTTTGTTTCCAACTTTTGCATTCCAGTCACCAGTAATAATCAACACATCTTGATTGCATGTTTGGTCAATTTCAGACTGCAGAAGGTGATAATAATCTTAAATTTCCTCATCTTTGGCTTTGGTGGTTGGCGTATAAATTTTAAATAGTAGTAGTATTAATTTGAACTTTGGTAACATAGTGCCTAAGGCATTTGACTGCTAACCAGAAGGCTGGAGGTTCAAACCCACCAGCTACTCCTCAGAAGGAAGATTGGGCAATCTACTTCCATAGTGATACTGCCTCAGAAACCCAAGGAGGTTGAAACATTCTTTGTGACAATGAATGCCATACCATTCCTCTTCAATTTATCTTTCCAGGCATAGTAGATCATATGGTTGTCTGATTCAAAATGGCCAAAACCAGTCCATTTCAGCTCACTAATGCCTAGGATATTGATCTTTATCCATTCCATTTCATTTTTTACAACTTCCAATTTTCCTAGATTCATAATTTATACCTTACATTTTCTAATTATTAATGGATGTTTGCAGCTGTTTCTTCTCATTTTGAATTGTGCCACATCAGCAAATGGAGATCCTGAAAACTTTACTCATCCACAGCATTAAGATCAACTCTACTCTGAGGAGGTATCTCTTCCCCAGTTGTATTTTGAGTGTCTTTCAACCTGAGGAGCTCACCATGTGGCACTATGGTAGACAATGTTTCAAGGCTATTAATCAAGTTTTCCAGTAATATATCAGGCTGTGTTTCACTGCTATTCATAAGGTTTCCACTGGCCAATTCTTTGAGAATATTTCAATATCTATCTTGAAGTACAATGTTGTCAGTGATAAAATAATATCCACATGCCTACAAGGAAGACTCATAGTGACCCCTCCTTGGGTTTCTGAGGCAGTATCACTACGGAAGTAGATTGCCCAATCTTCCTTCCGAGAAGTGGCTGGTGGGTTTGAACCACCAGCCTTCTGGTTAGCAGTCAAATGCCTTTAAGAAGAATTCTTCTTTCAAGTCTGTCTTGGTCTGGAAGCTCCACTGAAACTTGTCCACCATGGGTGACCCTGCTGGTATTTAAGATACCAGTGGCATAGCCTCCAGCCTCACAGCAACATGCAAGCCACCACAGTATGACAAACTGACAGACGAGTAGTGGTCTTAGTTATTTAGTGATGCTATACAGAAAAACCACAAATGGATAGATTTAACAAACATAAATTTAGTTTCTCAGTTTAGGAGGCTGAAGTCCAAATTCTGGGTACTAGCTTGAGGGGAAAGTCCTTGTCTCCTCTCAGCATCTGTGGGCTCAGAGTTCATCAGAGATTTCCTTGTGTCTTGACATCAGTCTTCACCTGGTTCTAGGAGTTTCTCTGTGCAAGATCCTTGGGTGCAAAAGACACTTTTCACTCCTGGCTCTTCTGTCTTGGTCTCTTCTCTCTGTTTGATTCTCTCTCCTTTTGTAAGAGGCCATACAATAGTGGTACTCCCCTTTATAGGATCAGGTCTATGACCCGAGTAAGGGTGTTATATTCCACTCTAATTTTCTTACAATTGACTGGCTGATCACATTAGATCACACCATGGGGGATGATTACATCATTATATAACTGCCACATTACATCATTATATAACTGCAAACCATTGAGAATAATGGCCAAGTTGACACATATTTTGGGGAAACACAATTCAATCCATAACAACACACATAGAAGCATCAATGAAGAAATCAGACAACATATTGCATTGGGCAAATCTGCAAAAGACATCTTTAAAGCATTAAAAAAGCAAAGATATCACCTTGAGAATTAAGGTGGGCTAGGCTAGACCCAAGCCAGGGAGCTCTGGTAGCATAGTGCCTAAGGCCCTTGACTGCTAACCAGAAGGCTGGCGGTTCAAACTCACCAGCCACTCCTCAGAAGAAAGGTTGGGCAATCCTTCTTCCGTAGTGATACTGCCTCGGAAACCCAAGGAGGGGTCGCTATGAGTCGGGGCCGACTTGACGGCAAATAACAACAACAACATGAGAAAGGTGGAGGACCGTGCAGTGTTTCATTCTGTTGTTCATGGAGTTGCTATGAGTTGGAAGTGACTTGATGATCCCTAACAACAGTAGCATTCCCACAGTCAGCAAAGAGACTTTCAGATTTAAGAAGAACTGCTACTCTTGGGCAGAAGGAAAATAGGGCAATCTACTTCCATAAAGATTTACCACCTTGGAAACCCAATAGGGGTCACTATAGTCAAAATCAACTCAATGGCATTGAGCTTGGAGTTTGGGTTTTTTTTTTTTTTTGGTCACATTTGGAGCCATTCAACCCCATTCCCACCCAGGTCCATCTAATGGAAAAGGCCATTTGTCTCTGTTGTTTGGTCCTATGATCTAATTTTGGGAGCTTTTGTGGCATAGTGCCTAAGACATTTGACTGCTAACCAGAAGACTGGCGGTTCAAACCCACCAGCCACTCCTCAGAAGGAAGATTGGGCAACCTACTTGCATAGAGATACTGCCTCGGAAACTCAAGGAAGGGTCGCTATGAGTCAAATCCACTCTATGGCAGTGAATTTGTTTTGTTTTGTTTTTTTTTTGATGGTCTAATTTTAGTATGAGACCTGAGAAATTTTAGAAAGAAAAAACATTGACAAGAATTCAGGAGAAAAATGATCCTACAGGGATCTTGGGTAAATCTTTTCATTTCCACAGGCTTTATTTTTCTTGAAGGAGCTCTGATGGCATAGAGGTTAAAGCATTTGGCTATTAACCAAAAGGTCAGCAATTCGAACCCACCAGCTGCTCTGCTGAAGAAACAGGCTATCTCCCTTCGGAACTATTTATAGCCCAGGAAACCCTATAGGGCAGTTCTACTCTGTTGTATGGGGTCACTGTGAGTCAGAATTGACTTGATGACAGTGCATTTTGGGTTTAGGATATTTTTCTCAGCTGCTAAATAAGATAAATTAAACAGATGCTTACAAAAGTCTCTTACAGCTAGGGTGGCCAGCTTGTCCCAGTTTGCCTGAGGCTGTCCTGATTTCAAAACTGAAAGTGTCATACTCCAGAACAACACTCCTTCACCTGCTAACCCAGGACAGTTGCTCACCTTACTTTCAGCTCTGGTCCATGAGAATGTCCTACCTCATCACTTCATATACAAGTATTTACATTTATTGTTTGGTTCTAATGGCACTAATTCCAACTTTAAAATGTTTAATTTCTGCAGAAATACAAATATTTTAATCTTATTTTTGATATAGGCTTTAGACTTTGTGTATTGTTCAATGTTTGTTAATTCAGACAAGTGAATGCCAACAGTATCAAAGATTAAGGATTTTGTTCTTTCTCCTTGTGAAATTTTTGGATATGCCCGATGGCTTGTTTTGGCCCCAACTGTCACATAGTAACTGTGTTGCCAGCTGAGAGCACAGCGACGCAATGTAATCAGTAATCCTGTCTAGAGCTGTCCTCCCAGCATTTACTAAAACCAAGAGTCTCAAGAAATTATTGGCTGTTATTTGATAATTATATCAATGTAATCTTTTCTATGACTTTTCCAAATTCATTCTTTGTGTCATCCCTGCTTATAAAGGATGTAATGACATCATCCTTAGCTAGTATTCTGGAATCAGTCATACTGACTCAAGTCCCTTGTTTTCTTCACACACACACAAAAAAGAAAGAAATCAGATGACCTTTATCCTGACCTTTGACTTGATATTTACAAAAGCTAATTTTAGAATGGGCCAGCTCTCCTTTATCATTCTGGGACATTTGGTTAAAGTCTACTCTTAAAAAAAAAAAAAAGAAAAGTCATTCAGTACTGTTTAGGTCTATTTACAGTATGATGAAATCTAGAGAGGGATAGTTAATTTAGAATTTGGCATCAACATTGATTTTCTCAAAACCAATCAAGTAGAATATGGAGGCAATATAAGTCAGCCATTAAAATCAGTGTTTCAACTAACAAAACAGAATCAGTCATCTGGTGGTCTGGTGGGTAGAGGTCAGAGAGATACACAGTCTGAAAGCTTCAGCATTAAATCTCTCAATTTCCACCACCACACCCTCTACTACTGCATCAGCAATAAAAAAAAAGAGAGAAAGAAAGAAATACAGGCAACTGTGTACTACTTAAACTCTTTCCTTGGCAAGTAAAGAGAATCCCCCAATATACAGCGCAATCATGTGTCCCCATAGTGCACATAACTTAGTTACTTTTAATATAATCTTTATGGTTTTAAATTAAGGTTTAAAAAGGACACAAATTCAGAAGAGAAAAAAAGCATGAGGTAATTAAAGCAATCATTGAGGCACATAGTATTCCTTTTTCTCCCCAGGCTTTCCCTGACAATCTTTTTTTCTGGGATGAAAGTAGAGGTCTGATTCCTTTTGTTCATTCCAGCCACCGCCCTTTAGCAATCTGAGTCTCAGCAATACTGCCACGCCCAAATATGGGACAAAGGCAGAAATAAGGTGGACTCTGGGCACCAAGACAGCCCTGACTTTGTAATGTGTAAATATATTAGCTTCAATGACACGAAGCTGCAAATCAGTGGCTATCTCTGTAGACAAATAAAACAGGGGCTTAAAATATATGTATGCTCTAAAATACTATCTGATAAAAGTATTCTTTTCCTAGAAAGAAAGGGCTTTGGCCAAAGGGCTCCCGGATTTTCAGAAAAAGGGTGAATGCTGCCCCCTTTTGACTGATATGAGCTATGTATACCATAGTGCCATAAACCCAAAGCATAATGCAATGGACGGTGGGAATAAACATTCCATTTCTATAATGAGAAAAATGTTTGAATCGTGGAATCTGGGAGGTAGAAGGGAGACAAAATTTATCTAGTAAAACTCTCAGTGAAGATTTTCTAGATTCCTAGATGATTAGTCATCTTTCCTCCAGGCTCCTACATCATTTTCCTTGTGTCTCTGTTGTAAACTCTTAATTCTTCCTGGAATAATCATTTGCATTTATTACTCTGCCTCTCCCACTAGTAATAGTTCCTTGAGAGCCTGAGCCATGTTCTTTTTCTGCCTATGTAACTTCACAGAACATACTCCAAATATTAATGCATAGCGAGTGCTCAAAAATGTATGTTTATTGAAAGCAAATGTCTAGCTGAGGTCAAGATCATAGTCTATACCTATGATTGGTTCTTTCTGAGCAAAGCTAATGATTCTATATGTGGTTTACAGTCAGGACCTTTATATAAATTGTACCATACTTTAATCCAGGAACTCTAAATATTTTGAGCACACATTCCCAATAATATTATGCTTATTTATAAATTATATACATATACAGTTGGACAAAATATTGTTTATATTAATACATAAACAAAAACTAAAAATGAAATGATGAAAAACTTAGTCACACTACAGTGATGAGAATGAACAACTTCATGAAGACACAATGTTGACTGAGAGTAACTAGACACAAGAGTGTGCCTACTCTATGATTCCATTGTTGGTTAAGAATACTGAGTATACTATGGGCTGCCAAAGGAGCTCTGGTGGCATATTGCATAAGGCATTTGACTGTTAACCAGAAGGTTGGTAGTTCAAACCCACCAGATACTCCATGGAAGGAAGACTGGGCAATCTACTTCCATAAAGATTTACCACCTCAGAAACCCAAAGAGGGTTGCTATGAGTCAGAATCGACTCAATGGCAGTGAGTTTGGTTTGGTTTTTTGATGGGCTGCCAGAAGAATGAACAAGTCTGTCCTTGGAAGAAGTACATCCAGAATCCTCCTTAGAAGCAGAGATAGGGAGACTTCATCTTGCTTACATTGGACATTTTATTAGTAGAGACCAAGTGCTAGGGGAAGACATCATGCTTGGTAGAGAGTCAGTGGTAAAAAACAAGACCCTCAATGATATGGACTGACACAGTGGCTGCAACCATGGGCTCGAACGTAGCAACAATTGTGAGGATGCTGAAGGACCAGGCAATGCTTCATTCTATTATACACAAGGTCACTGTGAGTCAGAGCCAACTGGAGAACACATAACAATGAGAATATGTAAGTCAAAATTAAAGTATAGTGTTAGGATTGGGGTTAGTGGTTACCTTTGGAGAAGTACTGATTAAAATACAGATGACTTCTAGAGTTGCTAATTTTTCGGTTTTTGATCATGATGCTGCTTGCACAAGCATGTTCAATTTGTGAGAATTCATTAAACTGTACACTTGTGACATGTGCAGTTGCACATATACATTATATTTTAAAAATATATAAAAATACATATTTTAGTCAAATCCCAGTAGACTGCTGTGCATATTTCATAGAGTACATACACCACATTTTGATACTTCTACTTTAATTAACTGAGCTAATCAAACTCTTCCAGCTACTGGTCAGACAGAATGACACCTTCCATATATGGCGATTTTTTATCAAGAATGCCTGCGTATAATTTCCAAGTTGCGGTAGCAACTGCAGGACACCTATACTCCTTGAAAAGAAGTATGTTCATCTTCCTGCCCTTCTTAGGCCCCTAAAATATTCTTGTTCACTTGGAAAAGTGATTTCATGCATGTGAGCTTATCCTCTGGGGTGAAAGAGAACACTGTCACAGTGAAAAACTTTATGCTTGCCTTCCATAGCCTCAGATTTTTCATCTGTAAAATGGAAACTAGACTTCATGGCCTTGTGGAAAAGTCTTAGTGTATTAAAATATGAATAATACAGGACTGAGACAACTTGTTGATTCTTAATAAAGTTCAATTATTAGAGAAAATGCCCTCCTCAAGGAGTCAGGATCCATGTCCTAGACTTGGTTTTGCCAGTCATTATGGTAAACGTTAAATATGTCAATAAATTTCCCCCTGCCTTAGTAACCTCAACTATAAATGAACAGATGACCTTTAAATCACAAACATAAGAACTTAGATGTGAATAAAGATTAAAAGAACAATACAAAACTCTGCCAGCCAGTGAGTAGAGGTTCAATTTGTCCCTGCTGCATGATTAGAATTTTATGACTTGCTGGCCAGTTGCTTCCTTGGCTTTTCATTTTATTACTACAATTTCCTGTGATAGTATAATTTCCTGTGTTTCCCCCTGCCTCCCTTTTACCTTGCTTTAAACAAACTGTGTTGTTGGACCATGAAGCATTAAGGAAAGAACTCCAAGAAGACTCTAAGTTCTGTGGGATCCAACTGTTTAACTCTGCTAACAGGACACACCTTTTGACACAGTGGATGAAAATTATGGTTGTAGCAGCAAACTAAAAAGGATTTGGTCTGTGTTGAAAGGTGCAGCAGGGAAAAAAAAAATTAAAGAAAGAATGCCAGTTATTAAATTTATAGAAGCAAAGTAGAACAATGCAAACCAATTGCTGCAAAAAAAAAAAAAAAAAAAATGAGTTGGAGATGATGCTATTGAAAAAAACTCTGGAATATTTTAAGCATAAGAAAGGCTAACTAGAAAATGAGGGTATTAGTCCTCAAGTGTAAGTCTCATTATAGAGCATAATCAAGTTTCCAAAGGAAGGAGATATACTGCTAGAGATAGATGGACACAGCTTCAGGAAATGTATTGAAGCTCAAACTTAAATATTTAGTAACAATACATAAAAGAAAAGATATAAAAGAGATCAGAAGATACATAAAGATGCTATGCACAGTTCCAGACTCTGGGACATTTGCATAGGACTAAAGAAGAAACAAAGGCCTATGAAATTATTGACATGCAGCTTTTCATGTTTATCTCATTAATATTCTTTAGGCATGAGCTGATCGAAACTAAGATTAGACTATGTTAAGGACAGATTGATGGATGAATGTAATTGCAAAAAAGAAATATGAGAAAGAGAAGAAAATGGGAAATTAGAGTAAGCTTTCAAAGACAATAAGAGTAACAGAAAGAAGCAACCCAAGATATCTATCCTCATGGAGAAGAATAGATTTAAAAAAAAAAAAAAAAAAAACACAGATATCATCATCTGGGGAAGGCTGAGAGGCCGACACAAATGCCAGAACTGTCCACAGGAAAGGTCAGGGCTATGATGAGTGAGGCCAAGCCACAGTTCGAGGGTGGTTGTTTCACACTTTCTTTGGAAAATGTACTATATGAATACTACCTATCACTCAGGCACAAAAATTTCTTTAACAAATGATGATTTCTTTAGGGAAATTTATTTTGTCATATATGGCAAGGTTTTCTGACTGGTGGGAAGAGCTTATCTACTCCTGATGCTATATACTCCACTGACATGCATATTTAAAACAATGGTAAATGGTTCCTGTGTGACCTAATGCAGAAAGTTCTAGTAGATGAATTATCTCCCAGACCAGTGCTTCTCAAACTGTATTGTAAATATGTATCACCTTGGGATTTTGTTAAAATGCACATTCTGATTAGGAAGCTCTGGAGCCTGAGATTCTGCATTTCTAATAAGCTCTTGGGTGAAGCCTGTATCCGGATGATGGTCATAACTTTGAATATCCAAGTGCATGTGCAAGTTTGAAAAGGGAAAAGAAAAATTAACAGTATGAGACATGTACCAAATCACCAGTATCCTTGGCTGGTGATTGAATTGTGCATCTACTGATCAAAGACAAGTAGATATAACTCCAGGACTCTAAAAATTCATAGTCTACTTGAAGATATATTACATTGCAGCTGTTCACATGATTAAACACTATAACTTGTTGTTGTTAGTTGCCTCCAAGTCAATTCCAAGTCATAACCACATCATGTGGGCAGAGTAGAAATACTGAACAGGATTTTCAAGGCTGTGTGACCTTTATAGCCATGCCTGTCTTCTGAGGCATCTCTGGGTGGTTCAAATCTCCAAACGTTCAGCTGGTAGTCATGCAATTAACAACTAGTGCCACCCAGGGAACAAGCACTATGCACTATGACAGAGCACTAAGCACTATGACAGAGGTGTGAATATGGTGCTTTGGACCACAGAGACTAGCTGTACAGCAAATAAGGTTGAGAAAGAAAAAAGAAATAGCTTGTGTGAAAACACAGAGGCTATAAACTGAAAGTAGTTTAATATTGCTTAAATGCAGAATTTATTTAGAAGAGGCAAGAAGATAAGGGTAGGCAGGTAGGTAGAGGTCACAAATGTTCTCTATGCTAAGACATTTGGACATCATCTAATTAGAAATTTTAAGCCATTAAAGAAAGGAATAAAGTGACACAATTAGATTTGTGTGCTTAAAAACTCATTCTTGCTAAAATTTAGAGTATGGGTTATACATGTGGATGGAAGTAGAGGCAGAGAAACTATTGTACTGATCCATACAGAAAATAAAGAGGCCCTGAAATAAATCAGGAGCTCTGGTGGCTCAGGATCTAAGGCATATGACTGTTAACCAGAGGGCTGGTGGTTCAAACCCACCAGCCATTCCTTGGAAGAAAGACTGGGTGATCTACTTCCATGGTGATACTGTCTTGGAAACCCAAGAAGGGGTTGGTATGAGTCAGATATCACTCAACAGCAGTGAGTTCTCAGAAAACCAAGGAGGGGCCGTTATGAGTCAGATCTGACTCTATGGTAGTGAGTTAGAATTTTGAAATAAATCAGTGGCAGTTGGAATAAACAGGGTAGTGCAGATTCAAAGGATACATATTTAAATAAGCTACCAGAGTACAAACAAAAGTACCAGATGAAATACTCAAAAAAGAAATCTTCTAGTAAAGAAAAGGGATTTGTCCCACACCTGTATTCCAGAAACCAAGTTAAAATAGGATCATACATTTTAATATGTCAATGATGTGATTATCAGCTTTGAGCAAGAGGATGATAATGATAGAAAAATAGTTAGATCAACAAGAAATTTAAGATAAAACAGATAGAAACAACACATGTCATCTTGGCATCCAAAAAGATGGGATGTAAAGGTGCAGCCATTTTCTAAAAGCTAAAACCAAGAAGTTCTTCATCCTAACTATGGGAAGGATGTAAAAGGCTACTAACAAACAAGGTACGTGGAGAAATGGTGAGAACCTGAATTAACTATCAAACAACTGTTTGGAGAGAGATCTAGAAAAAAAATTATTAATACATAATAGATATTCACCCATGCTCCATTGATCCAAAAAAGATTAATAAAAATTAAAAAAAAAAAAAGGTAGATGGATCATGAAAGGAGCTAAAAATTGGTTTCAGGCTCAAGCCTTCATGAACATCATCCATGGACAAATCTTCCCAGAGAGGCTCAGATATAGGTCCTGAACAACTAATGCTGCTAAAGTCACCATTCATGGATATGAGCCAAGCAACCGCTTCCTGGCCTCTCCTTCACGGTTGCTTGCTTCTCTCTCAGACAGCACTGCCTCCCGTATATAAGCCTGTATCATCAGCACTGCATATATGCTCCTTGTTCTACTGGCACTCCAGCTCTGAGTGCTGCCACACTCCCAGAGGCCAATCCCTCTCTGATAGTGTTGTCCTTTCTGCCACTTCTCTTAGCCAACACAATATGCCTATTATTGCTACAAGCCTCAACTGAGGGAGAGGGTGTATGGGTAGAGTCCTTCCTCCTATCACAGGTAGGCCTTTGCAGTTTTCTCTTTTAACAGGATATATTCCCACTTGCATAGGTCTTCAGTCTCAAAGAAAATTTGTTTCTACTCTTATCCAAGTTTCCCTGCCCTCAGTCACCAGATACAGTCCCTACTCTTACCTCTGGACCCTAGCTGCCTAACAGAAATACCATAATAAGAACTATCATACTTTTATGCAATTAATGCACAAGTTGTACAGTTTTTGCAAACCGTGCAACCCCTCACACATCAGTTGCCTATGCACACTGTGTGCATTATATGTAAGTGCACATTTTTTACATGAGTATGTATTATGTGGAAAAAAATAACAGTAGTATTGCTAAAGCTGAAGCAATTTTAATTGGGAAAAAAACCCAGCACCCAAGTGAAATGACTAAATATACAGGAAAAAACACAAAATGATATCCAAGTAAGTGATTCATGTCAGGCTATGTTCTACCAGGTAATATTTTTTATGCCAAGCTATATAGGCCTTTATCATTAAAACAAAATGAAAACCAGTTGCCATCAAGTTAATTCTGACTCAGAGACTCTATGTGCATCAAAGCACAATTGTGATCCATAGAGTTTTCAATGGCTGATTTTTCAGAAGTGGATCACAATGCCCTTTTCTCCAGGAGCCTTGAGGTGCACTCAAACCTCCAACCTTTCATTTAGTAGGCAAGCATTTTAACATTTGCATTATCCGCTATTACAAATGTCCCTTATTCACTGTTTCTGTTATTATTAGCTGCCATCAAGTCAATTTCACTCACAGTGACCCCACATATGCAGAGTAGAACTGCTCCATAGATTTAACAAGGTTTCCTTTTGGACGAAGATCATCAGGCCTATCTTCTGAAGTGCTTCTGGTTGTATTTGAACTACCAATTTTTTGGCCAGTAGTTGAGCCCTTAACTATTTGTGCCACCCAAGGATTCCCTATTTTCTAAGGGGAAGGAGTTATTTGCTCAAAATTCAGGTATTTA
>NW_006921782.1:2001724-2006465 GCF_000298275.1 Orycteropus afer afer | reverse complement strand
ATATATATATTATTATAAACCTTCCAAAAACAGTACCCATTTTTTGTCTGACAGTATGTGGGTCAGAAGTCTGGACAGAGTGTGGTTCAGCTGGATCCTCTGCTCTGGTCTTCACAAGGTAGAAATCAAGATTTCAGCTGAGCTCTTACATGGAGGCTGTTGGGAAGATCCTGTCTCCTAGCTCATTCAGGTTGTAGGACTGAGGCTCTTGTTTCCTTGGCATATAAATCCCCTTCACTTTCAAGCTAACAAGGTCAAGCTGAGTCTTTCTTAGGCTCTAAATCTCTGACTTCCCGTCTACTACCAGACAGAGTGTAATGTCTGCTTTTAAGGGCTCATACAGATGGATGCCATCACTCATCTGTCAGTTTGTCATACTGTGGTGGTTGCATGTTGCTGTGAGGCTGGAGGCTATGCCACCAGTATTTCAAATACCAGCAGAGTCACCCATGATGGATAGGTTCCAGTGGAACTTCCAGACTAAGACCGACTTAGTAGAAGGAAGGGGCCATCCACTTCTCAAAGATTTAGCCAGTAAAAACTTTATAAATAGAAGTGAAACACTGTCTGATATATTACTGGAAATATTTATGAATAGCCCTGAAGCATTGTCTGATATAGTGTCAGAAGATGAACTCCTCAGGTCAGAAGGCACTCAAAATACAACTGGGGAAGAGTTGCCTCCTCAAAGTAGAGTCACCTTAATGACTCAGATGGAGTAAAACTTTCAAGACCTCCATCTGCTGACGTGGTAGGCCTCAAAATGGGAGCAAAAGGCTGCAAACATCCATTAATAAGCAAAATGTGGAATGTACAAAGTATGAATGTGGGAAAATTGAAAGTTGTCAAAAATGAAATGAAACACAGGAAAGAGCTAAGATGGACAGGTTTTGGCCATTTTGAATCATATAGCCATATGATCTACTATGCCTGGAATGACAAATTGAAGAAGAACTGCTTGGCATTCATCGTCACAAAATGTTTCAAGATCTATCCTGAAGTACAAAGCTGTCAGTGATAGGATAATATCCATTTGCCTACAAGGAAGACCAGTTACTATGATTATTCAAATTTATGCACCAACCACCAAAGCCAAAGATGAGGAAATTGAAGATTTTTACCAACTTCTGCAGTCTGAAATTGACGAAACGTGCTATCAAGATGTGTTGATTATTGCTGGTGATTGGAATGCAAAAGTTGGAAACAAAGAAGAATCACCAGTGGTTGGAAAATAACAGTCATGGTGATAGAAATGACACTGAAGATCGCATGATAGAGTTTTGTAATACTAACAACTTCTTGGAAGGAAGATGGGGTAATCTACTTCCGTAGTGATACTGCCTTGGAAACCCAAGGAGGGGTCACTAAGAGTCGTTTCCAACTCGACGGCACATAACAACAACAACAACTTATTCATTGCAAATATCCTTTTTCAACAACATAAACAGCAGCTATACATGTGGACTTAGCTAGATGGAGTACACAGGAATCAGATCAACTATATCTGTGGAAAGAGGTGATGGAGTAACTCAATATTGTCAGTCAAAACAAGGCCAGGAGCTGACTGTGAAACAGACCATCAATTCCTTGTATGGAAGTTCAAGTTGAAGCTGAAGAAAATTAAACAAATCCTCAAAAGTCAAAATATGACCCTAATTGTATCCCACCTGAATTTAGAGATCATCTGAAGAGTAGATTTGACACGTTGTACAACAATGACAGAAGACCAGATAAGTTGTGAAATTACATCAAGAATATCATACATGAAGAAAACAAAAGGTCATTAAAAAGACAGGAAAAGAAAAGGCATGTTGTCAGAAGGGATCAACCCATGGAGAAGGATATCACGCTTTCTAAAGTAAAAAGTCAGTGAGAAAGGGGAAGTTTCTCAACAAGATGTATCGACAGAGTGGCTGCAACGATGGGCTCAAGCATTGTGAGAATGTGAGGAAGGTGCAAGACCAGGCAATGTTTCGTTCTATTGTACATAGGATCGTTATAAGTCAGAACCAACTCGATGGCATATAATAACAACAACAGGACCAAACTGCCTAATTGAAAATTCTGATGTTACTTGTGACTAGTTATGAGATCCTGGACAAGTTATTGATCTTCTGGACCTTATTTTTATCATTTGCAAAATAGGGATAATAGTGTTGTTGTTGCTGTTAGGTGCCATGAATTCAACTCTGACTCATAGTGACCCTATGTACAACAGAATGAAACACTGACCGATCCTGTGCCAGCCTAACAATCCTTGCTATACCTAAGGCCATTGTTGCAGCCACTGTGTCAATACATCTTGTTGAGGGCCTTCTCTTTTTTCATTGACTGTCCACTTTACCAAGCATGATATCCTTCTTCAGGGAATGATCACTTCTGATAACATGAGCAAATTAGGTGAGACAAAATCTGGCCATTCTTGCTTCCAAGGAGCATTCCAGCTGCACCTTTTCCAGAACAGATTTGTTCCTTCTTCTGGCAGTCCATGGTACTTTCATTTTTCTTTGCCAACACCACAACTCAAAAGTATGAACTCTTCTTTGGTCTTCCTTATTCATTGTCCAGCTTTCACATGCATATGAGGCAATTGAAAACACCATAGCTTGGGTTAGGTGCACCTTTGTCTTCAAGGAGACATCTTTGCTCTTCAGCACTTTAAAGAGGTCTTTTGCATCAAATTTGTCCACTCTGATGTGATGTCTGATTTCTTGACTGCTGTTTCCATTGGTGTTGATTGTGGATCCAAGTAATATGAAATCTTTGACAACTTCAATCTTTTCTTGATTTATCATGATGCTTCTTATTGGTCCAGTTGTGAGGATTTTCATTTTCTTTATGTTGAGGTATAATCCATAATGCAGACTGTAGTCTTTAATATTCATCAGTAAGTACTTCAAGTCATCCTCACTTACAGCAAGCGAAGTTGTATCATCTGTATATAGCAGATTGTTAATGAGCCTTCCTCCAATCTTGATGCCACACTCTTCTTCACACAGTCCAGCTTCTCAGATTATTTGTCACACAGATTGAATAAGTGTTGAATAAGTATTGACACACTCCCTTCCTGATTTTAAATCGTGCAGCATCACCTTGTTCTGTTCAAATGACAGCCCCCTGGTCTCTACAGCATGAGCACAGTAAAGTGCTATGGAATCCCCATTCTTCTCAACATTATCCATAATTTGTTATAATCCACACAGTCAGTTGTTTTTGCATCGCCAATAAAACACAAGTAAACATCTTTCTGGTATTCTTTGCTTTCAGCCAAGATCCATCTGACATCAGCAATGATTTCCCTTGTTCCAAGTCCTTTTCTGAATTCAGCTTGCAGTTCTGGAAGTTCCATGTCAATATACTGCTGCAACTATTTTTGAATTATCTTTAGTAAGATTTTACTTGTGTGTGATATTAATATTGTTCAATAATTTACAAATTCTGTGGGATTACCTTTCTTTGGAATGGGTACAAATATGGTTGTTTTCCAGTCAGTTGGTGTGGTAGTTCAGTTTGTGTGTCAACTTGGCTGGGTCTGCCTTAGTGGCTGGGCAGCTGGATGTAGTGTTCCCCATGATGAGAATGGTAATCAACTCCATGGTAGAATCTACTGGGAGCAGCTGAGTAGCTGCCTTAGGGAATGTGGTCTGCTTCCTGTATATAAGCAGAAGCTTTGGGGCATGGTCTCTAGCTTATGGCATGCTTGGATCCTGCATGTAACCATGTTGCTGTTCAGCAGCCTGTCATGCTCTGCTGACCTTGGGACATACAATGGCCTTAAATTAATGGCCTGCCGAATGGTTTGGTAACATCAGGACTGTGCCATTTTATTTGTTGACTTTGGGCTTGTTAGCCTCAGCAGCCAGGAGCTGCCTGAGTGAAGAGATGCCTCTGGCTTCAGTGGGCCCGGAGCAAAAGGCAGAGCTAAACCCAAGGTTGAGGGGTTTTCACCCAGCCCCTAGAACCCAGCACTTTGAACTCAGACTTCTAGCCTCCTGAACTGCAAGACAATAAACTCTTGTTTGTTGAGGCTATCCCATTTGTGGTATAATCTTGTCAAAGCAGCACTAGGTAACCAGAACAGCTGGCCAGGTAGCTGTCTTCCAAATTTCTTAGCACAGATGGGTAAGTGCCTTCACCACGGCATCCATTTGTTTAAACATCAGTGGGTATTCTGTCAATTCCTAGAGCCTTGTTTTTCTCCAATTCCTTTAGTGCAGCTTCAAATTCTTCTTTCAATACCATTGGTTCTTGATCATATGTCACCTCCTGAAATGGATGAATATTGACCAATTCTTTTGGAAACAGTGACTCTGTGAATTCCTTCCATTTTCTTTTGATGTTTCCTGCATCATTCAATATATTGCCCATAGAATCTTTCAATATTGCAACTTTAGGCTTGATTTTTTTCTTTAGTTCTTTCATCTTGAGAAATGCCAAATATGTTCTTCCTCTTTGGTTTCTAACTCCAGGTCTTTGCACATTTCTTTATAATAATTGAATGTCTTCTCGAGCTACTCTTTGAAATCTTCTGTTCAGCTCTTTTATCTTGTCATTTCTTCCATTTGCTTTAGCTACTCTACATTCAAAAGCAAGTTTCAGAGTCTCTTCTGACATCCATTTTGGTCTTTTCTTCCATTACTGTCTTTGTGTGTGTGTGTGTGTGTGTGTGTGTGTGTGATTTGGGTGAAGATTTACAGAGCAAATTCACTTTCCATACAGCAGTTCACATAGACTTTCTCTC
>NW_006921782.1:1989184-1992263 GCF_000298275.1 Orycteropus afer afer | reverse complement strand
GACTAGCAGGGTGATTTTTAGGTTAATTCTTAGGTCCTACCACCACTCAGGAATCTCCAAGCTGTCTCTGCTGTCAGGATTGCTCAGGGTCGCTGACAGACCACAGCTCCACATGTTTCCTTTTTTGGTATTTTCATGCAAATTCTTCTGCTAGTTGGAGTTTAGTCCCCTTCTATATCCTTCCCTTCAAGGCTCAGGGGTCCAAGATTATCTTCTGTGTCTGTACTAATTGTTTTCCCTTTTCTTTGTTGAAGAGGGTCTGTGCAGTCTTTCTTCCTAGTCTGCTATTTTGCCGCAACTCTTTACTGTCTTTTTTAATGAACTTTGTCATGGATGGTGTTCTTGATATCATCCCATAATTCCTCTGGTTTTCAGTCATTGGTGTTCAATGCATCAAATCTATTCTTTAGATGGTCTCTAAATTCAGGAGGAATATAATCAAGGTGATATTTTGGCTTTCATGGACTTGTTTTAGTTGTCTTCAGCTTCAACTTGAACTTGAATATGAGTTTGATGGTCTATTCCACACTCAGCTACTGACCTTGTTTTGGCTGAAGAGATTGAGCTTCTGTGTCCACTCTTTCCACAGATGTAGTTGACTGATTCCTGTGTACTCCACCTGGTGAACTCCACCATGTATAGCTGCAGTTTGTGTTTTTTAAAAAAGGTATTTGCCTTGAATAAGTTATTGTTCTTTCAAAATTCTATCATACAATCTCCAGTGTCATTTCTATCACCAAGGCCATATTTTCCAACCACCAATGATTCTTCTTTGTTTACAATTTTTACATTACAATTACCAGTAATAATCAACACATCTTGATTGCATGTTTCCTCAATTTCAAACTGCAGAAGGTGATAAAAATCTTCAGTTTCCTCATGTTTGGCTTTGATGGTTGGCACATAAATTTGAATAATAATAATAATAACTGGTCTTCCTTGTAGGTGAATGGATATTATCCTATCACTGACAGCATTGTACTTCAGGATAGATCTTGAAACCTTCTTTGTGATGATGAATGCCACACCATTCCTCTTCAACTTGTCATTCCCAGGACAGTAGATTATATGTCTGTCTTCTTAAAATGGCCAAAATCAGTTCATCTTAGCTCATTAATTCCTAGGATATTAACCTTTATGCATTGTATTTCATTTTTGACAACTTTCAATTTTCCTAGGTTTGTACTTCATACGTTCCATATTCTGATTATTAATGAAAGTTTGCAGCTATTTCTCCTCATTTTGAGTCATGCCACATCAGCAGATGGAGGTCTCAAAACTTTTACACCATCCACATCATTAAGGTCGACTCTACTTTGAGGAGGCAGCTCTTCCCCCATCATATTCTGAGTGCCTTCCAACCTGAAGACTCATATTCTGTCACTATATTGGACAATGTTTCGGGATTATTTGTAAAGTTTTCTAGTAATATATCAGACAGTGTTTCACTGCTTTTCATAAGGTTTTCACTGGTCAATTCTTTGAGAAGTAGATGGCCTCTTCCTACTTCCAAGTCTGCATTTATCTGGAAGTTCCACTGAAACTTGTCCACTATGGGTGACCCTGCTGGTATTTGAAACACCTCTGGCATAGCCTCCAGCCTCACAGCAACATGCAAGCTCCCACAGTAGGACAAGCTGACAGACAAGTGGTGGAGGAATAATAGTAGTATTCCTTAGTAGGATGGTACTGAAGATTAAATGAGTTAATAAATTAAATATTACTATAATAGTAAGCAGTTTATAAATGGCCAGCACTTATTCTTTATAATAAGGATATACATGTATTTTTAAAAATAAGTAATAAATCAGTAAAAGGTCACACAATGATACTTCATAATTTATCTTTGTTAATTGCTATTATATATAACTGGAGCTTTAGTGGCATAGTGTCTAAGGCATTTGAATGCTAACCAGAAGGCTGACTGTTCAAACACACCAGCCACACCTCAGAAGGAAGGAAGGATGGAAGTTTGGGCAATCTACTTCCATAGTGATACTGCCTCGGAAACCCAAGGAGGGGTCACTATGAGTCGAATCGGACTCAATGGCAGCGAGTTTGGTTTGGTTCTGAATTATATATAACAGAACAAAACATTGCCTTGTCCTGTGCCAATCACTAGAAAAGATATAGCATAAGGGCCAGCAAAAATGAAAGTGAGGGAAGCCATCAAAATAGCCAAAACAATGGACTTCTTTACCTTGCTGTTTGTGTGCTGTCCCATCAATTCTGAGACATAGAGCATCTATATGACAGAGTAGAATTGCCTCGTAGGGTTTCCTAGACTGTAAATCTTTTTTTTTTCTTTCTTTCTTTTTTTTAATTTTAATTGTGCTTTGGGTGTAAATTTACAGTGCAAAATTTGTTTTACATCCAACAATTCATGTACATTTGATTTTGCGCCCCAGTTACCATCCCAAAATGCACTTCCTCCCCTCCCATCCCTGTGAACCTCTCCCATGCCCTTCTTAATTATGGACTCCTGTCTGTCCAGCTTTCCCTCCATGTGAATGGTGCCCCTCTGATGTCCCACGTTTGATTGCTCTAAGCAGTATATCTCCCTAGAGTAGGTGGGTACATCACCCTGGGGTGGGTATTCTGCATGTAAGTCTTTCTACTATTGGGCTGAGAGCCAATCCTTGGGAGTGAGTCCAATCTTAGGCCAGAAGGTTATCCCAGGGCCATAGTCTTGGAGGTTCCACCAGACTCTATCCAACCTGTAATACTGGTCATTTTTGTGTTTTTGAATTTTGTTCCACATTTTTATGGGAGCAGATCACCAGGTCTTTTCTCTAGCAAAGCCACTGATATATTCAAATTATGACCTTTCAGTTGGCAGCCAAGCACTTAACCATTGAACCACCTACAGAAACACTATCACCAAGCTGGAAAGGCAGTCCAGTAGAGCGAAAAACAAAACAGACTGTGTAGGTTCTGATGCTAGTTCTACCACTTATTAAAATTAACTATTGGCCTTACTTAAAATTGCTTAACCTTTCCTTGCCTGTACACCTGGGAACTTACCTCATAAGGTTGTTACAGGGATTAAATGAGTTAATATTTGTAAAGAACTTAGAAT
>NW_006921782.1:1983786-1988809 GCF_000298275.1 Orycteropus afer afer | reverse complement strand
ACTTTAGAAACTGGGGAAAAAAAATTAATGAAAATTGTTTCTCAAAGTTTTCATGATAATCTAATTGAAAACATTTATTAATGTTAATGTTCTAATCACCTTATACCAAACCAAACCCACTGCCATCGAGTCAAATCTGACTCATAGCAACTCCTGTTGGGCTTTCAAGGTTGTGAATCTTTACAGAAGTAGATTGCCTCATCTTCCTCTCCCACAGCAGCTTGTGGGTTTGAACTGCTGACCTTCTGGTTAGCAGCCAAATGCCTTACACACTAAGCCACCCGATATTCTTAAATCATCTTATAAGGAACTTTTACTAGCTCTCAAACCTCTGATTTTTCATAGTAGTCTTTTTGACTATGGCATTTTGTTGCACAATTACTTCACATCTCACTTAGTTAAAATATTTTTATACTTTCAGAGAAAAGAGTTAATTTAGGTAAAATTTAATTTATGGAAATTTGAGCTTCATGTATTTTCCTTCTCCTTATTCTGAGCAATGAGATTCAAAATCACTGTGATCTTTGCATTTATAAATGTGGTTTCTTCTACTTAGCAAATTGGAATATACATTTTACATGTTAAAATATAACTATTGAATATCTACAAAGTCTTTCTTTGAAAATATCTTCTGACTGAAACTCAAATACCTTTATGTCCTAAGTGAAATGTCTTTCAATTAAATAAAAATGTCTTTTAGCTATTTCTTAATATAGTTTCCATGTTGGGATTTTTTTTTTTTTTTTGTGATTACTCTAGTATTCCAATTATCTACAGATTAGAATTTCTAGCTTCTTCTTCTTCTTTCTAGGTCTGTTTTTCTTTATCACTATGCATCTGTAAGCTAAAACCATAATTTGTCTTTCCTATAATAATTCATCATTCTATTTTACTTTTGTACAACTACAGTTTTTGTTAGCATTTTCACTTTCTGTACTAAGTACATGGGAGCTTTGGCAGCATAGTGCCTAAGGCATCTGACTGCTAACCAGAAGGCTGGCAGCTCAAACCCATCAGCCACTCCTCAGAAGGAAGACTGGGCAATCTATTTCTGTAGTGATACTGCTTCAGAAATCCAAGGAGATGTCGCTATGAGTCGGGACTTACTCCACGGCAGTGAGTTTGGTTTACTAAGGACACAATATTTTTGTATCACACTATATCAGTGCTTTTCCAGTATTTGTTGATCAAGGAAACCATAAAGTTCAATTATTCTTTTTAATAGCATTGCCATTTGCCCTTCAAAAATGGATGTATACTGTTATTGATACTTGATTCAGGTAATTGGAACTCTTATTTTACAGGATTCTTCTCCTTCTCCTCTTCCTCCTTTTTTTTTTTTTTTTTTGATGAATTTAGCCAAATAAAAGCACTTTGTATCATTCATCACAAGATTATTCTTCCTGAGATCTAGCCCACTTTACACATCACTATTTAAATGTTACGGATTGTCTTTAATTTCCTAGAGCGTCTCAAATTGCAAAAGCCTTAGAAGGCAAATAATAGTAGCCTTTATAAGCAATTATCTGCCTTCAGTTCATATTCACACTCCTCTCTGACCTCACATGCACCTCACAGTTTTCCATTAGTGCATGTAATTGACCAAGGCCCCCAGGTGCTATGCTCTGACACTCCTTCTTCCCCAGGTTCATTCTAGGTCCATACTTCCCAACCACTAGTTCTGCCAAAGAATAAGCTGGCAGAGATGTTAAGGCAGTTCTGAGCTTAGGAAATGTGGGATCCTGCTGATGGTCGACTTTGGCCCTAGAATTCTCTAGTGGAGCTTGCTGAGGCTGCGCAGCAGTCTCTGCTGCTTCCACCCAACTTGCCTTCCCTCTCTTCTTCACTCAGAGTCAAGCTTGCATCTTGTCTGATGGCTCTCCTAGATTTTTCTGGCTCCCTCCCCTATTTCTCCCACCAATAGTTCTCCTAATCATATTCTTTCACATTTACTCCTTTCTTGGCTTCTGCTTCTTAGAGGATTCAGATTAGTACATTGCCATATATACTTGAAAACACTTACTATGTACGGCTGTTGACAAAAATAATGGGGCCCGCAAGAAGGAAATCAAGAAGCAGGATACACTACAGAGCACTGGTCTAGTTTAGTCCTTTAGTTCACAATTCAGTAAATCCATTTCATTCTAAGTTATTCTAAAACTCTTGCCCCCCTCTTTTTTTTGGTACCAACTGTGGTAGAAAGATAACGTCTATATGATTCCTTAACCATAAATCAGTCCTTCTTTTATTAGCGTTCTTTCAACTGTGCTTAAAATATATACTTCATACCACAGCTTCAAGGCTCTATAGGATTGGCCCCTACCTATCTCTCCAACCTCTTTTGCAGCCATCATTACCCTTACTGTCTGTCTGGAGTACACTGACTCTTCAATTCTTAAGTACACCAGGTTCTTTCACCTTCTCAGGGCTTTATCTATATAGATCTTTCTGCCTGAATTCCGCCTGCCTTCACCCTTTGTCTAGTTAATTCTTATATCCTTCATGTCTTAATTTAAAGTTTCTTCCTCAAAGAAGTTTTCCTTGTCTCTCTCTTATGAAAAAATCAAAGTGATGAGCATCATATTGCTTTTCTAAAAGACTCTGTTGTTTTGCTCTCATAGCATTGTTCATATTATAATTAATAACCTTTTATGATACATTAAATGTACCACTAGATTAGAAGCAGAAGCTGCCAAAAACTATGGCTATTTTGTTTCCTTTATATGCAGTGCCTTAGATAGTTTCTGGTGGTACTGTATAAGTACTCTGCATGTAATAAATGAATATAGAGTGGACAATTCTTTTTTTTTTAATGACCAGAATCATGTAGCCTGATGGAGTATTGTTCAATTTGTGCTCACTCTACTCTCTGATGTGTTTCGTTCTGTTGTGCATAGGGTCACTATTAAGTCAGAATCGACGACGGTACCTAACAACAACACTCTGAAAATGAAGAAAGAAAACCTTAGTGACAAATTTTAGTACAAAATAAAAATCTTAGTACAAAGAACCTTTTGGCATTTAAAATGTTTCTGTCCTGTATGATATTTTAGAGCTAAACATTCTTCTTGTTAGTAACCAACTTACATGTTTCCACTTTTCTGGCTTGTAACAAAGTGTTGGTCATTGTCATCTGAGCAGATCCTTAGGCAATATTCTGGAAAATGTTTTTCTGAACACTGATATCTGAGTCCTTCCCCCCACCTCACAGTATTTGTCATTATTATATGACAAATTATATGTGTGCCAGAGAGTATACAAAGCCTTCCAAATTGCTCTTAATTCTTTGACCAGTAGTTACAGAAACTCCCTGATGACAATGATTGCCTGAAATCCAGTATTAGGAGATAATTTTCCTCTTTGGAGAGCATTTTAACCATTCTATCAAAATTGGGAAAGCACATGACCTTTGGCCAAGCAATTCTACTCAGGAATACTATATTGTATTATCGACCAACTTATTGTCTTATTAACCAATTTTTTTCATTTATTTTTTTTAAGCTTACTCTTTGCTGATGTCCTAATCCACACAGGTCTAATAAACCCCTGGAATTATCTATGTAGGAACCCAAATAACAGTCTTCATCCTTACATTCCTTCTTTATCTTTTCGTTTTTGCTAATATTGGTAGCTAATGAGTGAGGCTGGGTTCTTGGGAACAGAATCTCACACCTATCAGCCCTAATTGATAAAAGTCCCAGGTAGAGGACACAAAGAACTTACAAGATTTTAATCTTTTGATTAATCTTAAACCATATGTTAGCAGTAATCATCCCTCTATGACTATCAGTGTTTTTAACTCTGATAAAGATAAAACTGGTTTCATTCAAACTAGGGGATACATAACCCTTCTGTAAGTCATTTTTGTTATTCTGCACCTTTGACAGTTAAGAGCCCATCTCTATAATTATTATTGTTGTTGTTGTTGTTGTTATGTGCCGTCGAGTTGGAACCGACTCATAGTGACCCCTCCTTGGGTTTCTGAGGCAGTATCACTACGGAAGTAGATTGCCCCATCTTCCTTCCAAGGAGTGGCTGGTGGATTTGATACGCCAGCCTTCTGGTAAGCAGTCTAGTGCCTTAGCCACTATGCTACCAGAGCTCCCATAATTATTATTACCAACAGGTAAAACCTTTGATGTCTGAGAGCCCTTAACAGAGCCAAATGTAACTTTTACTTCCCCCACCATTCTACTCTCTTCCCTAGGACAGTGTCATTTAGTGTGTAACAGGTTCAATGCTGAAACCTAGCAGCATTCACAATTATCCTCACCGTCTCATTCTTTCTTAGGCCTTCAGAAATGTGACAGCCATATGGACTCTATGTACAGGCATCAATAGCAGGAAAACAAAATGAAAGAGTCAGCGAGAACTAGCAGAATGGGGACAAAGGGAATTAACTTGGCAGTGGGACTGTTCCCCAAAGAAGAGTGTGAATTTGAACCCCGTCCAGGGTTATGCTGATTTTCAGGGATTCCACCTATGAAAAAAAGACACATGTCTACAGAGTTGTTAGACAAATATTTTGGTTGAAATTAGGTTCATTCAGGTTGAAAGAGGGTCTGACGGTAAGGTCTAGCCCCCAGGGAGAGCAGATTGAGAGAAAAAAAGGAAAGGATCAGAATATCAAACAAATGATGCAGAGCTTAAGTCAAGACTATGGTCCCAGCAGAAAGTTGGATTGCATACTAGAAAAGAAGCAGAAATGGCATGTGGACTAGTTACGTATGTTGAAGATTACTGGGAAGACTGCCCCTTTCTGCACAAGCAGGAGGCAAAGGACTTCTCCCAGGGCACTAATTCTCAGACTTGAAGTCACAGACTTATTTCAGATCCAACCAATCCACTGTAAATTTGGATAATTAAAATAGTGACAAGTTTGGTTTCCACTAGTTCAAGCTGTTGCAGAATTAGGTCTACAGGAGAAAGGTTTGTTCTTGCATTGCATGTTAACAGGACTGGAAAGGCCAGAAATATATGTGTATGTATAGCAGATCCTTAGGCAATATTCTGGAAAATGTTT
>NW_006921782.1:1968954-1983269 GCF_000298275.1 Orycteropus afer afer | reverse complement strand
ATATATATATATATATATATATGTACCTTTGGTGTATATCTACATTTGAGTAAATGAGGGACAAAGGGTCAGGAGACACAAATCTTCAGAATAGCAATCATCATAGATATAACCTCCTATAAAGAGGAATACTTATTTTTTTTCCCATGGCAGAATTGTGTTGAGTGATTAAAAAAAAAAAAAGCATGTGCATTTCCCTGTATGTTTTAAGCATAAGATTTTTCAGCCACAACTCCCTTATATAAGTTTTATGAATATTTTATGTCTCTATTCTCTCCTGAGAACAGGTTTAAAATGTATGACAAGCAATTCATGTGGTTAACAGATATATTGTAAGGTATCTACTTTATTTTCTTACCAAAGCTGCATAAACTATCTATAGTAACTACTCATAGTAAAAGCAACATAATTTCTGTCTGGCTGCTTGCTTTAGCATCTTTCCACTGCTCCCACTTAAGGTTACTTGAACTTTATCTACATAGTCTATTCCTCTCTTTGGGAAAGACTGGGGGCCTCAGGTGACAGCCAATTTACATTATTGCTAGTCTTCTATCTTTATGAAGAATGGTCTTAAACTCTAAAATTGGGGTAATTAAATGTATACATGTTTAGTAGTAAAAATGGTTAAATTCTGGGAGGCACACTTCGCTAAGTACTTGACTGCTAACCAGAAAGTTAATAGTACAAACCCTCCCAAATGTGCCTTGGAGGAAAGAGCAGGAGATCAACTTCCAAAAGTCACAGCTTTGAAAACTCTATGGAGTAAAGTTATACTCAGCACATATTGGTGGCCATCATTTAAAATCAACAACAATTAGTTGTTTAGTTGGTGGTATAGATAGTTGTGATAATGGAGATCTTGTCTCTCTCCCTTCCTGTAACCAAATCTCCACCTCCTAGCAGAGTTCCAGTGACTGGCTTCTGGCTTATTTACTGTGCTTACTTGAGTACATAGATTACACATTTCTTCCTTTCTTCATTCATTCATTTAAAAACTATTAATTGATATCTACTCTTTGGTAGGCAATATATGAGATACTGGGAATCCAACAGTGAGTAAAACATAAAACATAAAATCCTTGCCCCTGGAATTTCTATACTGGTTGAAGAGGTATCAGGAAGACCAGCATGGCTAGAGCAAGCTGCTCAAGAAACAGAGTGGAAGAAGATGAAGTCTTTACGCTAGTAGATTGCCCAGTCTTCCTTCCACAGAGTGGCTGGTGAGTTTGACCACCAACCTTCTGGTTAGCAGTCAAATGCCTTAGGCATTATGCCACCAGAGCTCTGGGCAATCTACTTCCATAAAGATTTACCACCTCAGAAAATCAAGGGGGGTCGCTATGAGTTAGAATAAAATTGATGGAAGTGAGTTTGGTGTTGTTAGTTTGCATTTAACAATGTACCATGTACAAAAGTTTCAGCGAAAGCCGAAAGAATAATTAGGAAGCTACTGCAGTTGTTGAAGTTAGAGATCATGGTGGTTTCAACTAAGATAAGGCAATTGAGATAGTAAGTGGTTGATTTCTGGCTAGATTTTTAAGGCAGAACTGATAGAACTTGCTAGTGGATTAATGTGAGAACAAAAAAGAGAAATCAGGGATGATTTTACTTTTACTTTTTTACTAGAACAACTGCCCCCCAAAAAAGGGTCCAGTTACTGTAGAGAGATCAGGTTTGAGAAGTTCAGTTTTGTTTATGTTAAGTTTCAGATGGCTATTAGGTATTCAAGTGGGAATATCAAATTGGTAGTTGCATAGGAGCCTGGAAGATGAGGGAGATATCATGTTGAAGAGAGATACTGGGGAGTCACCAGTAGATTTGTGTAAAGTTTAAGAAAATATCTCTATTGCTATGTTCGGGAAGAAGAAGAACTTATTTCCCTCTAATGTAAATACAGTTTATTTCTTTGTAGTTCAAGTCCCAACATACAGCCTATTAGTTATGGTTCTTTTGATTACAAGCAACAGAAACAGAAGGAATTCTGGTGGTGCAGTGGTTAAGCACTTGGCTGCTAACCACAAAGGTTAGTGGTTCAAAGCCACTAGCTGTTTTCTGCAGGAAAAAGAAGTGGCAGTCTGCTTCTAGAAGGATTTACAGCCTCGGAAAACTATGTGTCAGTTCTATTCTGTCCAATAGAGTCACTATGAACCAGAATGGACTTGAAGGCAACTCTTTTGTTTTTAATAGAAAATGACTCTGGATAGTTAAGTGAAAGAGGAAATTAATTGAAAAGAAGCTTTCGGTTCTCTCACAGAATGAAAAAAAAGTTGAAAGTCTTATCTCAGGAAGGGCGCCAACCAAGCCACATCAGAAATGTCATTGGTAAGAGTTTGAGATATTACCATCGAGACTGAGCTCCAGTGATGTGAGTCCACCAGAGTCATGGTGTTGCCCTGCAAAGACAGGTAGAGTGTCATTTCTGTCCCTCATCTCTTAAATAAAGGGATTGAAGTAAATCCTTGCTTCTCAAAGTATGGTCCTTGGACCAGTACCTTGTTTGAAAGGCAGAATCTCAGGTCACTCACCTGCCGATCAGAATTTGCATTTAATAAGATCCCTAAGTGATCCATGTGTACATTAAAGTTTGAGAAACATTTAACTAAATTATTTCCCAGCCATAAAACTTTCTCATTGTCTGAATTGGGCAGGTATTTTCATGTATCAACTATACGTTAGAAGGAATCTTTTGGATTCCTGTCCACATTGATTTTATTTCAAGGAGAGTTATTAATAGTTTTTTTATTGAATTACTACAAAATAGTTAAAATTTATGCTGAATGTACATTTTGATTATATGCAGGTAGGTTACATTACACTGTAGAACCATTTTAAACTTCTTGTTGTAGACCCATCATCCCTCTTTTCAGAAAGCTGAGTTACTTTTCGAGGCAAGCTGCTGCTCCAATGACTACTCCGTTTATTGTACTTCATTCAGTCTTTCAAGAATCCTAGATTTTGTATTTTGATTGTATCAAAATGCCCTAAAATGATCTTCTATGTACACTACATAGCTGCTTTCTTTGATTAAAATTCTGCCTTTGCAGAGCTCTAGTTTTGATATTTTTCTGTCATACTTTTATAAGGAGGTTCTTAGGAATCCATACTATCTACTTATTATTATGAAACAGTAAGAATGAGTGAAAACCTATAAATATTAATGTCATTATTTAAGAAAAGGTACCAAACTTTATTTGGTGAAAATAAATATTTGCAACTTCTTAAATTTTTTCTCAGTATTGTAGTGCAGACAGCCAATAGGTCTTCAAATGGAATGTAACCTGCCCATGAACTCAAAATCCTCTAAAAAAAACTACGATGACCCCATTAATGAGTTTGTCTAAAGTATTCTCCTGAGATATGTATCTAGTGTATATGAATTAAGGAAAATCTATCAAATTTTTAAAGTAGGTTAGCTATTATAAGTTACTTATTAACATTATCTTAAAATGTGACCCATAGACTTCTTATATCAGAATGACCTGGGAAAAATACAGATTATTATTAGTTCCACTCTAGAACTACCAAACTAAAATTTCTGGATGTAGGGCCAAGAATATGCATTTTAAAATAGTTTCTTAACAAGTTGCTATGGGGTAGATTTGAATTCATGGAGACCCTATGCAATGTGAGCCTTATGCACTCTAAAGTTTGAGAATTACCGTATGAAACATTAATTTTTCAAGTGTGGTTTTCCACTGATGTTAGTGTCAATTTCCAATGACTAAACAAAGGGTTCACCTTTATTGCTTCACATTGCATCTGCTCAGACTCTTCTTGCTTCACATTGGAATAATACTTTGACAAGTGCATGGCTCAATTTTTTTCTAAAACCTTTAAACCAATATTTCTTCTTGAGAACTCATTAAGACAAGGCATAGCATTTCCAGAACACCTAAGAAAATTGCCTTGGCCAGGGTAGGGTATTATTTTTTTTACAGAGGATCACTGATCCACAGAGGAGAAGGAAGTGGACAGGAAGAAAAGAAAAGCCACAGAAGGAGGAAACCATTAAATTTAATATTTTAAAATAAAAAATACCCATGTATTTTAAAATTTAAGAGCAGAAAACTCCTTTTTTCAAAATTGATCTAATTCATAATTAAAACTAAAAAAAAAAACCTAACTCAATGCCATGGAGTCAGATGCAACACGAAGCAGCCCCTCCTTGGGTTTCTGAGGCAGTATCACTATGGAAGTAGATTGCCCAACCTTCCTTCCAGAGAGTGGCTGGTGGGTTTGAACCACCAGCCTTCTGGTTAGCAGTCACATAATTCATAACATATCCATGTTAAATACAAACAATACAGAGATGATAGAAGTTTTCTCATTATCTTGCATTTCATATAAAATAATATGGATATTTCCACCATGCCTTTAATATTAAGCACATAGTAGGTATGCAAAATATGTTTCATTTAAATGGATAAATGTTATGTGCAATATGTACAGTTTTATATAAAGGTTTTATATACAGGTGTAGGTCTATCTCACACATTTTAATAAGTATCTAATGTTATATTGTATTGATGCATATTTAGCTTCAATTTTACACTTTGTTGTTGTTGTTGTTGTTATGTGCCGTTGAGTCGGACCCGACTCATAGCGACCCCTTCTTGGGTTTCCAAGGCAGTATCACTACGGAAGTAGATTGCTCCATCTTCCTTCCAGGGAGTGGGTTTGAACCGCCAGCCTTCTGGTTAGCAGTCAAGTGCCTTAGCCACTATGCTACCAGAGCTCCCTAATTTTTTTTACACTATTAAAAGCAATTGTGAAATAAACTGTTGTACAATTATCTGGTTATTTCTTTGAGATGAATTCATAAAGGGGACTTGCTGAGTCAAAGGTTATATATTCAATACATATATGTATTAAACATCATAAAATTTTGATAAAAAATTGATATATGTTGTCATCCTAAAACATTGATTCCATATCATTACAATTTATAACAATTTTCCCACAATGGATATATTGTCAATTTGACAGCCAATAAATGGAATCTCATTATTTTAATTTACAAGTATGTAGTTACTAGTGAGAGCATATCCATTTTACATATTTATTAGCCCATTTGTCTTTCTTCTATGAATTACTTTATTCATTTTACTAATGGAATAAAACAGGAAAATTTAAATTCTAATAAATATAACACCACAGCAAAACCCCAATGTTTTGTAAATATGGAAGAAGGAAGACATGCATATTTAACTAAAATCAAATAAGAGTTGAAGAAAACATACATAAAATGAACCACTCAGAGAAAAAAAAAAATGATAGGGAAAGAGAGAAGAACAAAATCTGATAAGCCAAGGGATATATCAAAATGACATAGAAATAAAGAACTCAAAATGCATATACATCTGCGTAGGAAGAAAGATACAAAGACACACAGAGCTATGCATTGAAAAAAGCATGGAAGATACCAAAAGTAAATAGAGACAAAGAAAAAATAAAGTGGACTTGTTTTTAGATGCCTTCCCATCAAGAATGAAACAATGGCCGGTCTTGCATCATCCTCTCAATTCTTGCTCTGCTTGAGCCCATTGTTGCAACCAGTGTCCATCCATTTCAGTGAGGGCCTTCCCCTTTTTCACTGTCCCTCCACTTTACCAAGCATGATATCCTTCTCCAGGAATGGTCCCATCTGACAACATGACCAAAGTGAAAAAAAAAAAAAAAAAAAAACCTCACTGCCGTCCAGTCAATTTCGACTCATAGCGGACCCTCCTTGGGTTTGTTTCCCAGGCAGTATCTCTAGGGAAATAGATTGCCCAGTCTTCCTTCTGAGGCGACACAAATTCTGGCCATTCTCATTTCTAAGGACCATTCTAGCTGCACTTCTTCCAGGACAGATTTGTTCATTCTGCTGGCAGTCCATAGTACCTACAGTATTCTTCGACCACACCACAACTCAAAAGCATCAACTCTTCTTTGATCTTCCTTATTCATTGTTCAGTTTTCACATGTATATGAGGCTATTGAAAATACCATGGCTTGGGTTAGGCAGAGCTCTGGTGGCATAGTACCTAAGGCACTTGACTGCTAACCAGAAGGCTGACAGTTCAAACCCACCAGCCACTCCTGGGAAGGCAGGTTGGACAATCTACTTCCGTAGTGATACTGCCTTGGAAATCTAAGGAGCCTGACTCGGATTAGACACACCTTAGTCTTCAAAGTGACATCTTTTCTCTTTAACACTTTAAAGAGGTCTTTTGCAGCAGGTTTTCCCAGTGCAATATGACAACTGATTTCTTGATTATTGCTTCCATGGGTGTTGACGTAGGTAAAAACTGGACATACTTTTTTTTTTTTTTTTTTTAAAAAAAGGCATATGTAGGCAAAGGAAATAACACATAAGTAGATGCACGTGCACATGGTACAGAGAGAGTCACATAGGAAAATACAGCACAAACACATGGAGAAAAAAATCGACACCAAAAAAATAGAGAAGTAAGAGAAACAAGAGAAGGTATGCGCAAAGGCAGACAGACTTAGCAACATGGGATTGGCAAGTTCATAGAGTAGGAATCTTTCATGAATGAAAAATTTTATTAAAATATCTATTAATGTACATTACTAAAGCCTTTTAAAACTACATGGCATTATCAATCCCAGAAGCAAAAGGTAAGGAAATATTTTGGGTCTTTTCACTGCAGACCAGATAAAATAAGATTGACGTCCAAATATAATCACAGACTTAAATTTCCCTTCATCTTTGAAAAATATAAAAATGGACCTTATTAATAAATCTTGATACACAAAATAAAACAAACCCCTATTTTAGCTTCTTCATACAATTGCACAAATAATTTATCTATATCCTTTCCTCATTTGGACATAGACCTAGATTATGAATAATTTTTTTTTAATGGTATAAGGCATACATAGAGAACCACACATCTCACTTAATCTACCTCTATTACTGCATCCTAATGCCAAAATGACACTAACAAATTCATAATTTGTAAAATTATTGTCGGAAAGAAAGAAAGGAAGGTCCTAAAATAGCAACTGAAAATCAAGCATCTGACACAATAACCCCCAAGATATTAATCTGTTTATTAAGTGCTTCTCTGAAAAGGAAGAAAGTTCAAAAACTCTGATTGTTATACTCCCTTTACTATTGAGTTAATCAAGTCAGCAGTGTAGAAATCCTATCAAGCACTCATCAATCAGCAATTATGAATGACCAAAACAAACAAACAGAAAGACTTAAGCAGAAAACCATCAATTCAGCCTTGCTATACAGACATCGCTGAAGTATTGCAAGGATGCATAAATATTTTGAAATATGTTTAAATAATGTGTCCTGACTGCCAGTGAAATTTTCCAAGCAAATGTTATTGAAAATATTTGGGCTATCCACAAATGTTTTTACAAGCATTCCTACTAGGCAACTGTTAAACCCTCAGAAAATACACCAGCCAACATGAGAACTCCTAAGAAAGAAAGGCTAAATAGAAGGTGACCTAAGGAAATGTAGACGTGAATATTTGATCTGTTAGGATGGACAAACACAAACGCATGTTTCATGAAAGGTTTTGAAACAAATAGTTCTGGCTGAAAACAAACATTTGGACAGTGAGGACACACCCAACAAAAATGTTTGTTTGCTGATACTAATAACTTATTTGGCACGTACTTGCCAGACCAGAATTGGACAAAAATAAGATAAATACAAACATCTCACAGAAGGCAAAACTACAGTAAATTTAAATTTATAAGTGTAAAAAAGATGAGAACATTTGTTTATTAGACACAGAGCAAAAAAAAAAAAAAAGATATTTATGCCTTATTTGAAGTAGTAACAATTTTATAAGTGTCAGATCAGAAGCACAAAATAATCCCTAAACATTATGTTAAACATCAATGTAGATTTTATATTTGTACAGTGCTGCATAGTTCTTTTCAAATAACTCACATCACAATTCTCTGAGATAAGCTGATGAAAAGAATTATTATTCCCATTTTACAGATGAAATATTTTAGCTAGATAAGTCTGTTCTTACTCCCTTGTACCACATTTGCCTCCTAACATTGTAAACTATACTTTAAGAACATCTTATCCTTTTGTTATTTCAGATAAAAAGATTTATAATGAGCAACATTTTCTAATATTAAGAAAATAACTTGTATGAGAAAGGAGAAAAACTAGCAATTGTAGCAAAATACAGAAATTTATTTATTCACACATTTCCTTAATAGCAATTTTAAGACTTTATGCTGCTCACTCTATTTTCATTCTATATCACAATCACACTCATATTAATACCTGAAGTACTTAAAGTTCTATTTATTTCCTTTTTTTCCTTAACTCCTTGATTTAAACTAGGTTCAAATCATAAATATGTACAGAAGTTTAAGCTGTAAAACATTTTCTCCTTCCGTAACCTTTCATTTCTGTTTCTGATCGCCTTTCATCTCCATTTCTCTTTTCTAGTTACTAACCCTTAATGCAGTCAGTTCTCACATCACTTTGTTTTTCCATGCTAACTTTTTTGGTAACTCCAACTACTTGTAGGGCTTCCACTGATGCCACAATATGATCATAGTGATTAGGAGAGATGGGGGAGTACCTTTATTTCTGGCCCCATTTGTCTCCCAGCTCCTGTTCCAAATTTCCAGTGGCAGGATGGAGATCTCCACCTGGTGGTCCCTATTAGTACATCAAACCAGTCTAATTTCTCATTTCCAGAATGGCAATATCATCCTTCTTTTAAAGTCCCCGAGTGGCACAAATGGTTAAACATTGGACTACAACGAAAGGTTGATGGTTCAAACCCACCTCAAGTTGATGTTGACTCATGGCCACCCCAAGTGTACAGAGTAGAACTGCACTCCATAAGGTTTTCAAGGCTCTGACCTTTTGGAAGCAGATCACCAGGACTTACTTCTGAGGTGACTCAAGGTGACTAAACTTTTTTTAGTAGTCCAGCACAACCATTTGCTCCACATCTATATTCTACTCAAACTGAACTGCTTACTACATTCCAAGTACACTCTATATTTTCCAACTTCTATGGAGCTCTGGTAGTGTAGTGCCTAAGGAACTTGACTGGTAACCAGAAGTCTGGTGGTTCAAACCCACCAGCCACTCCTCAGAAGGAAGATTGGGCAATCTACTTCTGTAGTGATACTGCCTTGGAAACCCAGGAGGGGTCGCTCGCTATGAGTGGGGTCTGACTCCACGGCACATAAAAATAACATGTCTTTATTCAATCTGTTCCCTTGAATACCTGGAGAATTTAAACTTCTTTCACTTTCCAATTTCTTGGATTCTTTATGATACAGAATAATCCATGAAGATATTCTTCAGTTATCCCAAAACATGAAGCAATCTCTAATTCTCAAAGCATATTCTCTGAACCTCTTTTGTAATTGATAATACTTTTTAACTCCTAAAAAGCACACATTACCCTTATTAAATGCTAAGTTCTAAAAATAGCTTTTAATCTTACATAGCCTTATAAAAATAGTTATGACATATAGATACTCAGTAATTATCAGACAAATGAATAAAAGAATGAAAGATCTAGAATGGGGATTGGAATACAATTAAAATATAAGCAAAAAAGCAGCACAATGTCTTCTCAAAAACTGTTTCAAAGGACAGAACTCACATGAATTAATTGCAGAAGTTGTTGAATCTAGAAATTCTGCGAGTAATTTTAAGTATCACTTTGGGAAATCCTAGTGTATTTTGGGCAAGGAACTTGGCATATTATCATTATAGTAGATCTCTGTTGTTCCTGCAAACCCACCATCCATTCCTCTTTATTCTGGCTACAGCACCTAATTTTGATTAAGTGTGCCTTTCTTTTTTAATTCTCAATTGATGTGATTCAGTTGTGTCTGACCATGTCATGTCTCATGAGGTAAGCATGTGACCCAAGTCTAGCCGATAAAATACATCATCCTTCAGTCTACAAAACTGATTCAGAGATGGGTCATGGGATCTTGCCACATCAATTAGAGTTTATATTTGGACTTTTGCTATGTTTGTTGGGAAAGAAGCATTAGGCTTAAAGATTACTAACTTGGATCTACCAAGGTCCAAATCGAAGACACCTGCATCATAATGACCATGATCATTATCACAACCATCATCATAGACCACTGAAGAAAACTAATACACAGAGACAAAAGTTTTTTCTGATGTCTTGATCCAATACGGATCAAGGTGTATGTAAAATTGGACTCTACTATTTCCTACTTGTTTTTCTTTTCCTGGTTATATGAGCCAATAAGTTTTCTTGTTTAAACTAGTTTGAGCTAGATTTCTGACACTTGCAACTGAAAGAGTTCAGAATAAGGCAATTATTAAGTCTCCAAGCAGCTCTGTAAGATAGGTCTTTTTAGCCCCATTTTACCAATGAAAAAAACTGGGTGTCAGGGCTTTAAAACATGCCCTGAAAAATCAAGAAGAAAATTCAAAATCATACCTGCAAACATTAACAATATTTATTTATAAGTGCCGAAAAGATAAATAAATTTTGTTTCTTTTTATGTTTTTCTATGTCTCTCAAAATTTCCACAATGAAAATATGCTACTTTCATGAAATAATCATTTTAAAAACATATTATTATGTATTTGGGATATTACTGCATAAATTCTGAGTTATAACTTAAGTTATTTTTCCTCAAATTATGTCATGAGTGTTTTTTTCTTTTTTCAAATGTGTTATTTTAAATGTTGTTGTTGTTGTTACGGGCAATTGAGTCAGCTTTGATTCATAGTCACCCCAAGTACACAGAATGAAACACTGCTCAGGCCTGCACTATCCTCACAATCCTTGCTACACTTAAGCCTATCATTGCAGCCACTGTGTCAATCCATCTTGCTGAGAGTCTTCCCCTTTCTTTACTGACCCTCTACTTTACAAAGCATGATATTCTTCTTCTGGGAATGGTCCCTTCTGACAACATGACCAAAGTAGGTGAGATGAAATCTGGCCATTCTCACTTCCAAAGAGAATTCCATGTGCAGTTCTTCCAAGACAGATTTGTTTTTTCTACCTGGCAGTCCATGGTATTTTCAGTATTCTTCACCAACACCACAATTTAAAGATGCCAACTGTTCTTCGGACTTCCTTATTCATTGTCCAGCTATCACATGCACATGCGGTGACTGAAAATACCACAGCTTGGGTTAGGCACACCTCATTCTTCAAAGAATGTCTTTGCTTCTTAACACTTTTTTTGCAGCAGATTGGCCCAGTGCAATATGATGTCTGATTTCTAAGCTGCTGCTTCCATGGGTGTTGACTGTGGATACAAGTAAAATGAAATCCCTGACAACTTCAATAATTTCTCCATTTATCATGATGGTGATTATTAGTCCAGTGTGAGTATATTTGTTTTCTTTATGTTAGAGCATAATCCAAACTGATGACTGTAGGCTTTGATCTTCATCAGTAAGGGCTTCAAGTCACTTTCCAAAGTGTGTCATCTGCATATGACAGTTGCTAATGCTGTGCAATCTTTCTGCAATCCTGATGCTGTCTTCTTCATATAGTCCTGCTTCTTGGATTATTTGTTAGCATACAGATTGAATAAATATGGTGAAAGGATACAATGCTGATGCACACCCTTCTCAATTCTAAACCATGCAGTATTCCCTTGTCTGTTTGAATGACAGCCTCTTGGTCTCTTTACAGGATCTTCCTGAGCACAATTAAGTGTTCTAGAATTCTCTCTTTGAAAATTATCCATAATTTGCTGTGATCCACAAAATAAAATGCCTGTGCGTAGTCAATAAAACACAGGCAATCCTCTTTGGCATTCTTTGCTTTCAGCCAAGATCCATGTGACATCAGCAATGATATCCTTTGTTCTATAACCTCTTCTGAATCCAGCTTGAATTTTTGGAAGTTACCTGTCAATATATTGCTGCAACCATTTTTTAGTTATCTTCAGCAAAATTCTACTTGCATGCAATATTAATGATATTGTTTGATAATTTCTACATTCTGTTGGATCATGTTTCTTTGGAATGAACACAAATATCAATCTCTTTCAGTCAGTGGGATAGGTTGCTCTCTTCCAAATTTCTTGGCATAAACAAATAAGTGCCTCCATTTCTTGAATCATCTCAATGGCTATTTCATCAATTCCCAGAGAATTGTCTTTCACCAATTCCTTCAGTGCACCTTGGATTTCTTCCTTCAATAATATTGGCTCTTGATCATATACTGTCTCCTGAAATAGTGAACATGGACCAATGCTTTTTGGTGCAGATGACTCTGTATATAACTTCCATCATCTTTTCTTTTCTTTTTTTTTTTTTTTTATTGTGATTTGGGTGAAAATTTACAGAGCAAATTCACTTTCCATACAGTAGTTCACATACACTTTGTCCCATGACATTGACCATAATTTACCACAATGCCTCAGCTCCCCTCCCACTTCCTCCCGATAGTTACCTCTTCCCTGTGTCCATCCCTCCATGCACTCCTGCCCCCTGAGCTGTCTCCCTGTGCATAAGCAGCCCTTATATCTCTCATGATTGTTCTCTCCAAGGAGTGTATCTACTTGAGGTAAATATTCAACTCACATGCCTGTATTTTGTTTGGCTAGAAACCACAGGTGTGGGTTCAATTCCAGACCTGAAGGGCAGCTAGGGGCCACAGGCTGAGTGGTTCCACCAGGCTCTATCAGACCAACAAACTTGGTCCCCCCACACACACTTTGTTCCCCCAAATGATTTTCAGTTTTGTTCCACATTGTTCTCCCTCTCTATCAAGGATCTCTTACATGGATCCCCTTCCAAGTGGATGACAGTGGTAGCCGGGCACCATCTAGTTCTTCTGGTCTCATAGCTGTATAGGCTACAGATCATATGATGTACCAGTCACTAGGACTAATTGTTTCCATGAATTTTGGTTTTCTTCATTCTTCTTTGCTCTGGATGAGGAGAGACACATCATTGTATCTAGATGGCAGCTTACTATCTTTTAAGATCCCAGTCGCTACTTGTCAAAGTAGGAGGTGGAAGAATGTTTTGTATAGTATGTTATGCCAATTGAACGTGATGTCCCCTGCAACTATGGTTCCAAGCCCGCAGGTTCTACTACTCAGTCCCTTTGGTTAGCTGGCCATGACCAAGCAGTGACCACAGCCTTGCCCCTTGTCACCTCTACTATACACCTGGGAATTCTGATCATTCACATAAACTTATAGGACCATTGTCTGCCCACCCTATATATGTTCTTGGATACACTCTCCATTTCATAGACAAACCTAATTGTTCAGCCTGTCTACCCATCTATCCAGCCATATACCCATGTTAGCCTTCAGTGACAAAGCAGTACTGTATGTGCAAAAGCGTTCATATTTGTTGTCTGTACCTCCCATGTACCTCTCTATGTCTTTCTCATCCCCAATGGTGCCATATTGGTCACTCACATTTGGTAATTACCCTTCTCTTCACCCAAATCAACACTTATCTCTATCTATCTATCTAACAGCCTTCCCTCCCCTTCCCTCATACCCCTTGTAACCAACAAAGAAAATTTCCTTCTATAGTTAAACTTTTCCTTAACTTTTACAATAATGGACCAATACAATATTTGTCCTTTTGTGATTGACTTATTTCACTCAGCATAATGTCCTCCAAGTTCATCCATGTTATGCGGTGTTTTACAGATTCTATATTATTCTTTAACATTGCATAGTATTCCATTGTGTGCATGTACCATAGTTTCGTTATCCATTCCTCAGCTGATGGACATCTAGGTTGTTTCCATGTTTTGGCTATTGTAAATACTGCTGCAATGAAAATGGGTGTGCATATATCTGTTCTTGTCATGACTCTCACTTCTTTAGGGTATATACCTAGAAATGGAATGGCTGGGTCAAATGGTATTTCTAATTCCAACATTTGAAGGAATCGTCATACTGCTTGCCACAATGGTTGTACCATTTTACAGTCCCACCAGCAGTGTATGAGAGTCCAATGTCTCCACAGCCTCGCCAGCATTTGTTATTTTCTGTCTTGCTGAACTGTGCTACTAGTGCTGGAGAAAGACGGTACCTCATTGTTGTTTTGATTTGCATCTCTCCAATAGCTAATGGTTGTGAGCATTTCTTCATATGTTTGTTGGTCGCTTGAATATCATCCTTGGTGAAGTGTCTATTCATGTCTTCTGTCCATTTTTTAATTGGATAGTTTGTCTTTTTGTTATTGAGGTGTTGGAGTTTTCTATAAATTCTAGATATAAGTCCCTTGTCAGATATGTTATTACCAAATATTTTTTTCCCAATCTGTATGTTCTCTTTTGACTCTTGGAGAAGTCTTTGGAAGCACATAAAAATTT
>NW_006921782.1:1944312-1958019 GCF_000298275.1 Orycteropus afer afer | reverse complement strand
GCTCAGGGGTCCAGGATTATCTTCTGTGTCTGTGTTAATTGGTTTCCCTTTTCTTTGTTGAAGAGGGTCTATGCAGTCTTTCTGCCTATTCCACCATCTTGGAATCCTCAAACCCTCTTTCCATCTTCTTTTGATGCTGCCTGTATCATTCAATATGTTGCTCATAGAATTCTTCAATATTACAATGCACACCTTGATTTTTTTCTTTAGTTCTTTTGGTTTGAGAAATGCTGAGTATGTTCTCCTCCTTTGGTTTTCTAACTCCAGGTCATTGCACATTTCCATAATATTTAACTTTGTCTTCTCAAGTTGCCCTTTGAAATCTTCTATTCAGTTCTTTTATTTCATGATTTCTTCCATTTGCTTTAACTACTCTCCATACAAGAGCAAGTTTCAGAGTCTCTCCTGCCATCCATTTTTCCTTTCCTGTCTTTTTAATGACTGTTTGCTTTCTTCATGTATAATGTTTTTGATGTCATCCCACAACTCATCTTGTCTTTGGTCACTGGTGTTGAGTGCATCAAATCTATTACTCAAATGGTCTCTAAATTTAGGTGGGATGTAATCAAGGTTGTATTTTTGCTCTTTTGTGTACTTGTTTTAATTTTCTTCAGCTTCAACTTGAACTTGCATTTGAGTGATTGATGGTCTGTTCCATTGTCACCTGTTGGCCTTGTTTTGATTGAAGATACTGAGCTTCTCCATCATCTCTTTCCAAAGATACAGTAGATCTGATTCCTGTGTATTCCATCTTGCAAGGTCCACATATATAGCCACCATTTATGTTGTGAAAAGAGTTATTTGCAATGAATAAGTCCTTGGTCTTGCAAAATTGTTACGCAATCTCTAGTGCCATTTCTATCACCAAGACCATATTTTACAATTACTGATGATTCTTCTTCGTCTCCCTTTCACAGTCCAATTACCAGTAATAATCAATACATCTTGATTGCATGTTTGGTCAATTTCAGACAGCAAAAGTTGGTAAAAATCTTCAATTTCTTCATCTTTGGCCTTGGTAGTCAGTGCATAAATTTGAGTAATAGTAGTAGTAACTGGTCTTGTTTGTAGGCATATGGATATTATCCTACTACTGACAGCATTGTACTTCAGGATAGATCTTGAAACATATTTTATTGATGAAGAATGAAATGCCATTCCTCTTAATTTGTCATTCCCCACATAGTAGACCATACAATTGTCTAATTCAAAATGGCCAATACCAGTCCATTCCAGCTCACTAAAGCCTAGGACATCAATATTTATGTGTTCCATTTCATTTTTTACAACTTCCAATTTTCCTAGATTCATATTTTGTATGTTCCATGTACTGATTATTAATGGATATTTGCAACTGTTCCAATTTTGAGTCTTGTCTATTAGCAAACGAAGGTCCTGAGAGATTTACTCCATACATGTCATTAAGGTTGACTATACTTTGAAGAGGCAGCTGTTCACCATATTTTGAGTACCTTCCAATCTTAGGGGCTCATCTTCAGGCACTATATAAGACAATGTTTCTCAGCTCTTCATGAAGTTTTCCAATAATAATATCAGACAAGGTTTCACTGCTATTCAAAAGTTTTTTCATTGGCCATTTTTTCGTAAGTGGATGACCCTGTCCTTCTTCCCAGTCTGTCTTAGTCTGGAAGCTCCATTGAAATCTGTCCACCATGGATGAGTGAGCCTGCTGGTATCTAAAATACAGGTTGCATAACTTCCAGCCTCACAGCAATATCCAAGCCACCACAGTATGACAAAGTGAAACAAGTGCTGTGTTATTTTTTAAAATTAAGTAATTTCTCATTTGCTATTATTTGAACATTCTCTTATTATTTAGCATTTATGTTGTTAAAATTATTTTTGCCATCATAAGTAATATTACAATGAAAATAATTTATTACAGAAATACTTCTTTACATAAAAGATTATATCCTCAAGTTAAATCCCAGATTATTTTGAGTTAAAATGACTAAGACTCTTTACCTGTATTTGGTCAAAATCCCCTCTATAGAAATAGTTCTTATTTACACCTTTATCAAAACTGTGAAATGACTGTCATTTTCCACATCTTTATCAGAACTAGCTATTGTTGTTTTTAATATGCCTATTACAGAAATTAAAATTAGCACTATATTTAAATTTGCATTTTTTGTTGCTTATAATAGCAATTATTTTTGCTGATTTTATTATTTTTATATGTTTATGAACCACTGTAAAATTTGATAAATTAGTTATAAATATATAAATATTTTTTGTCTATTTTTCATCAGATTATTCATTATTTTGTTTATTACAAATATTATCCCCTCTCATTTGGTGGTTTACTAAACCAAACCAAACCCACTGCCATCAAGTTGATTCTGACTCATAGTGCCTTTGGGTTTCTGAGGAAGTAAATCTTTACGGAAGTAGATTGCCTGGTCTTCTTTCTGCAGAGTGGCTGGTGGGTATATGCCAGATATTTTTATGTGCAAAATGAAATCAATTTTTAATGTACTTTTTTTAAAAAAATTTTGTTTTTCTATTGCAGCTATGTATAGAAAGTTTATCTTCTACTAAAAATCAAGCCAATATTTCTCTACAAAAAAAAAAAAATTCACTGCCATCAAGTCGAATCCACCTTACAGTGACCCCATTGGGTTTCCGAGGCTATAAATCTTGACAGAAGTAGATCACCCCATCTTCCTTCCACAGAGCAGGTGGTGGATTCGAACTTCTGGCCAGCAGCCAATTACCTTATCCACTATGCCACCAGCACTCCTAAGTACCTATTTGCCTAAGTACTTAGCTATTTGTTCATTGCTTTTAATTCCCACTATCACTACTGCAGTAAAACCTGTGAAAACTGGAATCTGTGTAAGGCAGAAACCTGTTAAAGAAGGAAAACTCAAATATTTTCTGCTAATAGAGAGCTATAGAAAAGTGGTAAGACTGCACCCTGCCAATGGTACAAAACTTGTCAGACCCAGAAAAAAAAGCAGCTACATCAGTTTTCTCTCTCACACAAGTTTCACTGTATAACTCATATCTCCATCACCTTTCTGTTCATACTTTTTATTCAAAGCTTCATGATCTCATTTGTTGCAATAGTTTCTTTTCTCCCAACATACCTTCTCGTTCCATTCTAATTTATTTTTATCTGAGAAACCAGGATAACCTTTCTATATTTTAATCTCAGTGGAACTTTCCCCAGTTTAAAAATCATCAATGATTTCCCATTATCCTTAACATAAAAACTAAGGTTCTTAACAAGACCTTATACAATTCAACATTTGACTAACATTTTGGGCTCCCATCTCACAATTCTTATCTTTGGTTTCTAGATTCCTTTCATGCTGAACGTCTTTCTATGGATGGCCTTCACTTGGGCTCTCTAGTTTGCCCACAGTGTTTTCTTAACTCTTTTCCCTTCTACACATTGTTTATTTGTACAGTGATTGTTGTAAACAATATCTAATTTCCTTATCAAAATATAAGCTTCATGAGGTCAGGAACAAAGTCTGATGTCTTCAACATTGTATTCATAGTGCCTACTGAAGCATTTATTGAAAGAAAAAAGAATGTATTGTTTTACCAATGCTTGTCTGTTTTAATAATCATAGTTTTATCATATGTTTTAATATCTAGTTGGACATCTCACCAATTATATTTTTAATTTCAAGACATAGTTTGAGGATACTTACCAATTTATTCTAATAGACAAAACATTTTGTTCATTTTAGTGAGAAATATAATTGACATACTTGGGATGACTTTGAAACTATAAATAAATGTGAGAAGAAGAAAACAATTTTATAATATTTGGCTATCTGATGACATGTTCCTTCATTGTGCAAGTCTTCTTTTGATCCCTTTTTTATTTGGAAAAAATATTTTCTTCATGTAGATCCTGCACATTTTTGATAATTTCTAGGAATTTAATTGTTTTCTAGCTAGTAAAAATAAGATCTTGATGTTGCTTATTGGTCCAGTTCTGAGGATTTTTGGTTTCTGTTGAGGTGTAATCCATATGTTTTGGTTACCTAGTGTCACTCTGATAGAAATATACCACAAATGGGATGCTTTAACAAACAGGAGTTTATTCTCTTACACTTTGGAGGCTTTAAGTCTGAGTTCAAAGTGCCAGGCTCTAGGGGCTGGGTGAAAGCCCCTTAACCTTGGGCTTCAGCTCTACCTCTTGTTCCTGGACCACTGAAGCTAGAGGTTTTCTTCACTCAGACAGCTTCTGGCTGCTGAGACTGACAAGCTCAAGGTTGACAAGTAACAAGGCACAGTCCCAATGTTACCAAACCACGTGGCAGGCCATTAGTTCAAATACATTGAAAGTCCCAAGGTCAGCAGAGCATGGCAGGCTGCTGAACAACGACATGGCTACATGCAGGGTTCAAGTGTGCCATAAGCTGGAGACCATTCCCTAAGCTGCTTCTTATATACAGGAAGCAGAAAACATCCCTAAAGCAGCTACTCAACTGTTTGTGGTAGATCCCACCATGGAGTTGATTGCCAGTCCCATCATGGGGAATAACTACTACCAGCTGTCTAGCCACTCAACCAGGCCCAGCCAAGTTGACACACAAACTTAACTACCATGCCATAATTATAGTCTTTGATCGTCATCAATAAGTGATTCAAGTCTTACTCCTTTTCAGCAAGCAAGATATCATATGCATATCACAGGTTGTTAAATAGTCTTCCTTTAACTCTAATATCACTTTCTTCTTCACATAATCTAATTTCTCAGATTATTAGCTCAGCATACAAATTGACACACACCTTTCCTGATTTTATACCAAACAGTATCCCATAGTTCTGTTCAAAGAACAGCCTCTTGGTCTATGTATAGGTTCCACATGAGCACAATTAAGTGTTCTGGAAATCCCATTCTTCACAATATCATCTGTAGTTTGTTATGATCCACACAGTCGAATACCTTTGCATAGTCAATAAAGCTTAGATAAACATCTTTCTGGTATTCTCTATTTTCAGCCAAAATCCAACAACAGCAATGATATTATTCATCACTCCACATCCTCCTCTGAATCCAGCTTGCATTTTTGGCAGTTTCCAGTTGTTGCCTTGTTGCAATCATTTTTTAATTATCATCAGTATAATTTTATTTGCATGTGATATTAATTTTATTGTTTGAAAATTTCCAGATTTCATTGGATCACCTTTCTTTGGAATGGACATGAATCTGTTTCAGTCAATTGGTCAGATAGCTGTCTTCCAAATTTCTTGGCATGGACCAGTGAGTGTTTCCAATGTTGTAGCCATTTGTTGAAACATCTCAATTGGTCTTTCTTCAATTTCTGGAGCCTTGTTTGTTTGTCAATGGCTTCAATGCACTTTGGACTTCCTTCAGTATCACTGGTTCTTGATCAGTTCTCCTGAAATTGCAGAATGTCAACAAATTCCTTTTGATACAGTGACTCTGTGTATTTCTTCCATCTTCTTTTGATGCTTCCTGCATTGTTGTTGTTGTTCTTCTTTTTCTGTAGCATCCTTTAATATTGCAAGTAGATGCTTGAATTTTTTCTTCAGTTCTTTAAACTTGAGAAATGCTAAGAGAATATTTTCCCTTTTAGTTTTCTAACTCCAGGTATTTGCACACTGATTGTAATACTTTACTTTGTCTTCTCAAGCCACCCTTTGAAATCTTCTATTCAGATCTTTACTTCTTTCAGCAATTCTTTGTTCAACGTCAAATTTCAGAGCTTCTTCTGACATCCGTTTTGGTCTCTTATTTCTTTCCTGTCTTTTTAATGACCTTTTACTTTCTTCAAGCATAAACATTAAAAAAAAAAAAGAAGTCCTCACAACTGGGACAATAAGCATCATGACTAATGGAGAAAATATTGACATTTTCAAGGATTTCATTTTATTTGATTTTACAAATGAAGTCCATGAAAGTCAAGAAATTAAATGACTGTTTGGATTGGGGAAACTTGTTGCAAAAGACTTATTTTTAAAAAAAGCACATGTCACCTGAAGACGGAGACATGCCTGACCCAAGACATGGTATTTTCAGTTGTCTCGTATGAACAGGAAAGCTGAACAATGAATATGGAATACTGAAGAATTGATGCATATGAATTTTGGTGTTGGTAAAGAAAGATGATTATTCCATGGACTGGCAGAATGAATAAATATATCTTGGAAGAAGTATGAGCAGAATGCGCCTTAGAAGCAAGGATGGTGAGACTACACCTCCCTGACTCTGGACATGTTTTCAGGAGGGACACTGTATAAAGTAGAGGGTCAGCAAAAAAGGGAAGACTTTCAACCAGATTGATTGATAAAGTGGCTGCAACAATGGGCTCACACATTGCAATGATGGTGAGGATGTCACAGGACTGGGCAACCTTTCATTTTGTTGTACATGGGGTCACAATGAGTTGGAAACAACTCAAGAGCACCTAACAACAACAACAACAAGATATTTCCTCCTTTATATTTTTAATAATTTTTTTAAAATTTAGAATAGTGTTAGATTTACAGAATTAATTCAATGATAATACAGAAAATTTCTGCATACCCTATACCTAACATTAACATTTTACATTTGTTGTTGTTATTGTTGTTATGTGCTGTCAAGTCAAACCCGACTCATAGCGACCCCTCCTTGGGTTTCCGAGGCAGTATCACTACGGAAGTAGGATTGCCCAACCTTCCTTCCGAGGAGTGGCTGGTGGGTTTGAACCGCCAGCCATCTGGTTAGCAGGCAAGTGTCTTAGTCACTACGCTACCAGAGCTCCCACATCTTACATTAATATGGTATATTTATCACAATTAAATGCATTGAACAGTTATCAGTCTCTTTTTTTTTTATTAACTGAAGTCCATACATCATTCAAATATTCTTAATTTTTCACCTAATGCCCTCCTTCTGTTCCAGGATCTCATGCAGGATACATTACATTCAATACTCCTGTCTCATTAGTCTTCTCCTGGTTGTGATGATTTCTCAGACTTTTCCAGTTTTTGATGACATTAACTGTCTAAAGGAGTTTTGATCAGTTACTTTGTGCTCAATTGGGATTTGTTTGATGTTTTAATAAGGATTAGATGGGGTGATGTGTTTGGGGGGTGGTAAAGTGCTATTCTTCCAAATCATAACAAAGTTACTTATTATCAATATGACTTAACACTTAATTTTAACCTTGATCACCTGGCTTAAGGTAGTGTTTGATAAGCTTCTCCAGTGCGAAGTTACACTATATTTTTCTTCTTTTCCATACTGCACTCCTTGGAATACTCTGTTTATATTTTTAACTGAGACTGGGGACTAGTGACTAAGGCATTTGACTCCTAACCAGAAGGTTGGTAGTACAAACCCACCAGCTGCTCTGCAGAAGGAAGATAGGGTGATCTAATTTCCTAAAGATTTACCACCTTAGAAACGCAATGGGGGTCACAATGAGTTGGAACCAACTCAATGGCAGTGTTTTTTTTTTTTTTTTAATTATAAGGAGTAGACTGTCATCAAAATACCAAATGCAAAATATCAATGAGATATTGGTGTACTCCCATAAACAATGCCTAGGGAAATCTCATTTTAGAAAACTATGCTTTGCTATAGTTTAGCCGTATTTATTTCCATAATTAATTTCTCAAATATTACACTTACAACCTAATATTTTATCACTTTTTCAAAATAATAGAAATATAGAACAAAAATTGCAGGCTGTAAATCCCATGAAAAGCTACCATGAGTAAAATTTGATATGTTTGGAAGTGTTGATCTTCTGTGTAACAAGAAGTAGCCTGTTCAGCTCCAGGTCTACTTGTTTATTATGTTAGATTGTTTTATTCTTCACCAAATATTTCAGTTACCCTCTGTATTAGTGTGGTGCAGTGAATGCTTGGTATGGCCCTTCTAGCCATGGTCTTTGTTACTTCCCACCAGATGACTATGTGGGACTATGCAAATGTGAGGTGTTTATGGCTCACAAAGGGGATGGGATAGCTTGTTAATAATATAAATAACATGCATGGAACCTTTATGGGAGTTACCAAAACCAGACCAAACTCACTGCTGATGTCATAGTGACCTATCCTTGAGTTTCCAAGGTGGCATCTCTACGAAAGTAGATTGGTCAATCTTCCTTCTGAGGAGTGGCTGGTGGGTTTGAACCACCAGCCTTCTGGTTAACAGTCAAATGCCTTAGGCACTATGCCACCACAGCTCCCTTTGCAAATAATGTGCATAGAATGCTAATGTGGGTCAGTTTTGCCATCTTACTAAGCTTAAAATGAGCCGTCCCAAAGGCAGAAAGGGAGGATCTCATCATCATCATGAAGGAGGACCCAGTAGTGAAGCACATTCTTTGGACCCAAGATCCTTTCACTGGATCTCCTCAATCCAGAAGATGAAGAGCCGTGATGCCAGAGACAGCGAGAAGCAGCAGCGGAGATGTGGTGGTATCAGGGCTGGCAGAACCGGAAGACCAGAGTGAGACAGAGAAGTGGGCCTGCAAAGCAAGAGAGCTGAGTGCCTTCGGTTGGAGACAAGCTGGTGGAGAGGGGGTGTCTCTAGGCTTATATCCATGGAGGTAGGCTCCAAGGGCTTGCTGGCAGAGTGGACATTTGTGGTTGAACTGAGGAAGCTTTGTGACACTTGCCCAAGCAGTGCTGAGTCCAGGCCAAGGGCCTGTTGATCTTGATTCTTCCTCCCCCTTGTGAAGTTAGAGGAGGTCAGACATGTCCCCCACACCATTTTTATAATTAGCTACACTTTTGCATAAGAAATTACTCCAAAACCTAGTGACTACAAAAACAATCATTTATTTTCTCACGATTTCGGATCCAGAATCTTGTTATGGCTGAACTGGATCTTCCACTTAAGTATCTCTCATTAAGACTGTATTGAAGGTGTTAACCAGGATGTGGTCATCTCAAGAATCAACTAGGGCAGTTGTTGGCAGAATTTGCTTCCCTGTGGGCTCTTGGATTGCAAGCCTTGGCTCATTATTTGCTATTGGTCACAGAAACTTTCAAATTCTTGCCACACAGTCTTCCCCAACATGTCAGCTTACCTCATGAGCAGTCAAGAAGGCAAGAGAGTGCTAGCAAGATGGAAGTCATAATCTTTTGTAACTTAATCATGGAAGTGATATTCCATTACTTTTGCTACATTCTAATTGTTAGAAGCTAGCGACTACCTCCAGCCCACTCTCAAGAGGGAGGGATGACAAAAACTGTGAATTACAAAAGACTGGGATCATTAGGAGCTATGTGAGAAGCTGCCTACCACATCCTTACTGTGATACCTCTCCCTATGGGAAGATTATACATCATCTTCTTGAATACAGGATTGACCATGTGACTTGCTTTGCTCATGAAATGGGGTCAAAAATAACATAATTCATAATGTTTTAAGATGTTTAAAAGCCTGTGTATTAAAACTGTTTCAGAAAGGCTGGTGGAATGAAGATCTTGGCAATTCTCTCCCCAAAAAGCATCAATAAAATTGGACACTTAAGAAAAAAAAAAAATTTCCAACTCTGAAAATCAACCAAAGGCATTTGATTAATTGCAAAGTATTTATTTAAGAAACTCTGCTAAACCTTGAGTAAGAACATGGAAATCTATGAACACTAAATAACATACATATAAATCCTAACATTGAACATTTGCAAGTATACATCCGAGAATGATAAAATCAGCAAATTACATGCACTAATAATAATAATATATATATATATTATTAATGATAAGTTGTACCAAAAAAAAAAAAATCAGATGATTGTAAGTGTGGTTTGGCCTAATTAGACTATGCTGTAGGAGCTCTGGTAGTATAGTGCCTAAGGCACTTGACTGCTAACCAGAAGGCTGGCGGTTCAAACCCACCAGACACTCCTCAGAAGGAAAGTTGGGCAATCTACTTCTGTAGTGATCCTACCTCAGAAACCCAAGAAGGGGTTCCTATGAGTTGAGTCCGACTCGACAGCACACAACAACAGACTATGATGTAAATTGGGCACGACCTGTAGTGATCTTGGTAACAAGTAATTGGGAAGGGACAACATCACAGATAGCTTTTGATGTTGTTAGTTGTTAGTTGCTGTCTAGTTGATTCTGACTTATGGCAACCCAATTTGTTACTAGAACTACTCCATGATATTTTGTTGGCTGTAGTCTTAATGGAAGCAGACTGCCAGGCCTTTCCTTCCACAGCACCACTGGGTTAGTTCAAACCACCAACATTTATGTTAGCAGTTGAATCCAAAATGTTTGTGCCACCCAAGAATCTGCCAACAGATCACAGGTATTGAAAGCCGATAGTATGCACTTCTACTCTGAAACATATGGGGTTGCTGTGAGTCAAAATCAATTTGATGGCAGCAGCTTTGATTCATTTTGGTTTATGTGCACCTTATTAAGTGCTGGGAATATCCTGATGAACATAATGGCATACCCTTTCCTTATAGTCTAAAGAAACACCAGTGCTTATTATCTTTATACTTTGCATGATCCATTAGAAAGCATTCTAATTTTATATTCATATTTCATGTAAATTCCTCTTTAAAATAAAGAAACTGGTTGACTGCCCTTGAGTCTAAACTTCTGTGACTATTACTTGTGACTTACCAGGCCATGTTTACAAAGCATATTTTAATTTGCGGGAGCTCTGGTAGCATAGTGCCTAAGGCACTTGACTGCTAACCAGAAGGCTGGCGGTTCAAACCCACCAGCCACTCCTCAGAAGGAAGGTTGGGCAATCTACTTCTGTAGTGATACTGTCTCGGCAACCCAAGGAGGGGTCACTATGAGTCGGGTCCGACTCGATGGCACATAACAACAACAACAACATACAAAGCTTCATGATTTCTTTTCATTTTTAAGAACTGTTTCTTTAATATTTATGTACAGAAAGTTAGTTAATAATAGGCAAGATGGTCATTCTGTATTCAAAAATATCTCAATGTTAGTGAATATAATTTGAATATAATTCCCTATTAAGTTATAAATTTACATTAATTTTGTCATAAAAGATGTGCCACGGAGTACTTAAGATAGACTTTGTACTTCCAATGTACACAAGTATGTATGAGCTAAAAATCAAGAGGTGTCTATCTCCTAGACCAGGGGTTGACATAGTTATGCTGTAAAGGGCCAGATAATAAATATTTTGGGTTTTGGGGGCCTGAAGTTCTCTGTTGCAACTACTCAACTCCACTGCTTCAGTGAGATAGCAGCCATAGATGATACATGAAAGAAGAGTAAGGCTGTGTTCTGATAAAGTTTAATTTACAACAGTAAGCAGGCCAATTTAGTCTTTGGGCCATACTTAGGCCTTTCCTGTTGACCAAAACAAGCTCAAACTCACCACTGACAAGTCCATTCTGACTCATAGCAGCCCTATAGCACACAGTAGAACTGTCCACAGTGTTTTCAAGACTGTAATCTTAGAGAAGCACACCTCCACATCTTTCTCCCACAGAGTGGCTGGTAGGTTCAGACTGTGGAAACTTTCACTTAGGAGCTGAATGCTTTAACCACTGCACCAGCAGTGCTCCTTAGGAAGATTGGGCGATCTACTTCCATTGTGATACTGCCTCGAAAACCCAAGGAGGGGTCGCTATGAGTCGTGTCTGACTCGACAGCACATAACAACAATAACAATGGCTCCTAAACTTTACCTTGCATCAGACTCATCTAGAGTGTTTGCTAAAACTCAGACTGCTCATCTCCCAAGTACTTGATTAGACAGATCTGTGGAGGCTTGACAATTTGCACTTCTAACAAGTAACCAGGTGATGCTGATGGTGCTGGTCTAGGGATCACACTGTGAGAACCCTTACTTGAGGTGGCACTTTACCACCTCTGCTGTCTTGTTTTGGTAATATTTAAAAACAGATTTAAAATAGGCCTTTTCTCAACAAAAACATAGCCAGATTCCTCCAAGTGTTCATTTGCAAGGGAGTTAAGTTGGATGATGGGTGGGAAGTAAGAGTATATTGTTACTTAGGTGGTTCAGTTATCACCAGCAATAAGCTCTGGTGGTGTAGTGCCTAAGGCATTTGACTGCTAATCAGAAGGTTAATGGATCAAAGCCACCAGCTACTCTGCTGAAGGAAGAATGGGCAACCTACTTCCATAAAGATTTACTGCCTCAGAACCCCAAAGAGGGTTGCTATGAGTTGGAATCGATTGGATAGCAGTGAGTTTTGGGGTTTCTTTCTTTCTTTTTTTTTTTTTTTTTTTTAAGTATTAGCTGTAGAAAACAACATTCTACATAGGCTCTAGGACTCAAACTGTGCTGGCACTAGGATGAGAAGGAAGGACAAGAAGCACCCATCACCATCATGTTATTCTCTTACTTTTAATACATATTTTACATACTTAAGGTTATATATTCATTTAAATTTATAATTTGCTTTTTTAAATTTAATGTATCAGAATTACTTCCCTATGTTATTGACAGCCATTTGTAAACACCATTTTAAATGGACATGTAATATTCCACAATTATGTATGAAACCATATTTTAGTCATCATCCATGCTTTAATTCAGGGTATTTATGCTATCTTCAATCTTTCCCTGCTAGTACTGATCTTTCAGTAAACATTTTTCTTTTTGCTTAAATTTGTTTCCATTTTATATTTCTTTATAAAATGATTAACCAAGTAGAATGACTTTACATTTTTAGGGTTCTTGATGAATATTGGAGCTCTTTTGGTTATAATGATGCCCTTATTGTATATGATGGACAGCTTTGCCACACATTAGCACTGAGCATTCTAAGCACTTTCCTCAATTTTGATACAGAAGAGAAAGTAGTCATAATTGGCCAATTTTTTTTCTCCTCATATTAGGAAAGCATCCCTTTCTCCTCTTTGCACTAACCCTATGCCTTTCACCTACTGTACACCCCAACGAGAATCACACACAAAAATACAATTCCAAGACACCCAGCAAAGAGCCAGCCATATCTAAGGCTGCATTCTCTAAGGTGTTTGGTAATTTGGCAGAAACATTTGTATGTATAGCTGAAAATGAGCAGATCCAAAACCACACTCAAGTACGGCACTCCAAAGAATGGTCAAGAGACAGAGCTCTTCAGGTTTGTGACAATCTCTGCCACTTTGTCAGAGTAGGGAAAATAATTAATTCCTTCCTACAAGAAGCTTCAGATGTACTCCATGGCTATAGTAGCCCTTGCTCCAAGAAATTTTTCCTTGGCTTGGCTTTGACTATCGTTTTTGACAAACAGTCCAAGCACACTTGGGCTGGATTGTCCAAGCTGGATCTTACACATGAGCAAGGCTGTGGCTTTCTCCTTACACAGCTCTTCCCTCAAAGAGCCCCAGGCAGGAATACCTCACAAGAGTAAAATGTAACAAGTGAGAATTCCATCAGTCTTCATTAAAATTATGATGGAAAGGTGGAGACGAAGCAATATTGATGATACTTAAATCAAAATTTCAGCCCATAATCATAAATTTTAAAAATTTCTTTTGTGTTCCTCACTGCTCTAAAATTGTTCTTAATCAAAATTCTAAGAAAGAACACTTGATTGCAATAGAAACAGAGATCTGGCTCTAGGGAATGCATAGTGAAGTGATCCATGTGACATGGACTTTATTTCCCTCTAATCCTTAAGAGGGAGCTCTGGTAGCATAGTGGCTAAGACACTTGCCTGCTAACCAGACGGCTCGCGGTTCAAACCCACCAGCCACTCCTCGGAAGGAAGGTTGGGC
>NW_006921782.1:1938399-1943797 GCF_000298275.1 Orycteropus afer afer | reverse complement strand
TGATCATAGAGATGGTACAGCACTGGACAGCATTTTGTTCCATTGCACAGAGGGTTGCCATGAGTTGAGGGCTGACTCAATGGCAGCTAACAAAAGCAACCACCATGCTGCAAATCCTGAAAGGAACCATCTCTTTCCCAAGGTTTTTAGGGCTCATATCAGAGGCTGAACCATAATTCAGCCTGTGTAATAGGTAATGTTTGTTGATTCTTCCCATCTAAATTCTCTGAAGAAAAGAACCACATCCCACATTTTTTTCTGTATCACTCTGAGTCTTGCCAAAGTGCAGAAGAAGCCTTGTGGACAGATTGCCTGACAAAAGGATATATCAATGTTTGTGGAGCTGCAGCACCTCACCTAATTTTCTGTAAAATTGTTCATACAATTTTATGGCATCTTTCATTCTAGCCATATTAAGTTGCCTGTATTCCTCCAAAGTCATCTTAATGTTTCATACTTCTTTGTAATTGTTCTGGTTACCTAGTGCCACTCTGACAAAAATATCTACCACAAATGGGATGGCCTTAACTAATGGGAGTTTATTCTCCTACAGTTCAAGAGGCTAGAAGTCCAAATTCAAAGTGCCAGGCTCTAGGGGCTGTGGGAAAGCCTCTCAACCCTGGGCTTCAGCTCTACCTCTTGCTCCCAGCCCACTGAAGCTAGAGGCATCTCTTCACTCAGACAGCTGGCTGCTGAGGCTATTAAGGCCACGGTCGACAAATAAAATGGCACAGTTCTGGTGTCACCAAACCACATGGCAGGCCATTAATTCAGGTCCATTTTAAGTCCAAGGTTGGCAGAGCATGGCAGGCTGCTGAACAATGACACAGCTACATGAAGGATCCAAGTGTGCCATAAGCTAGAGACCGTTCTCAAGCCTGCTTCTTATATACAGGAAGCAGACCACATACCCAAAGAAGCTACTCAGCTGTTTGTGGTAGATCCCGCCATGGAGTTGATTGCCAGTCTTATCATGGGGAATAACTACCACCAGCTAGCTGCCCAGCCACTCAATCAGGCCCAGCCAAGTTGACATACAAACATAACCACCACAGTAATCTTTCACATGCCTAGATTCTACCTTCTTTTACAGCTAGCTAATTTTTACTTATATTCACACTTCAGTTTGTCTAATTGCCTTCACAAAATCTTCCTTGATACACACCCTGACTTAAAAATCCCCTTCCACTGTGCTTCCACCCCGGGCATAATCCTATCACAGCACTTATCATATTGTAACTGGAAATGGTAATGTGCCTCTCTCCCCATTAAACTGAAGCTGTCACAGCACTAGAGAAAGACCAACGTTTCCTTATTGGCCTTTGAATCTCTAGAACTAGCAGAGCAGAGTGTGGAGATCTCAATTAATGGCTGCTGGATAAATGGGCAAAGAAATTAAGAATGAACATTTGCATTGTACTCCAACTGGATATAATCAGTTATTCATGTTGTTCAGAGCTTATGGAAAACTTATGTAAAGAAAGAGAAATAGCTCACAGTAAAAGTAGACTGCGCTCTGGACATGGAAATATGGTCTTCCCTGGGTCTTTCTGTGAATGGCTCTTGCTAGATTAGACTCAAAGCCACAGGAAAAATGTTCCATGTCCTCACCATGGAGCTGAACTATCTGTTGTCAGAAACACCATACACTCTCATTTTTGAGACAGAAAATAATTTTTCTTTACAGGTCATTATAAGGAAGTAGGGAGCTCTGGTAGCATAGTGCCTAAGGCACTTGACTACTAACAAGAAGGCTGGCAGTTCAAACCCACCAGCCACTCCTTGGAAGCAAGGTTGGGCAATCTACTTCTGTAGTGATACCACCTCGGAAACCCAAGGAGGGGTTGCTATGAGTCGGGTCCGACTCGGCAGCACATAACCACAACAACATGAGGAAGTATACTTTAAAGAAGGTGCTCTCGTGGCATGGTGCCTAAGGCATTTGACTGCTACCAGAAAGTGGGCGGTTCAAAACCACCAGCCACTCCATGCAAGGAAGACTGGGCAATCTACTACCATAAAAATTACTGCCACAGAAACTCAAAGGGGGTCCCTATGAGTTGGAATCAATTTGATGCAAGTGAGTTTGACATATATATATAAGACAGGGAAATGTTTGTGGTATGTTTTTAAAACATTGTTTAAATTGCAAACATATTTGAACTATAGAAAAATAATTTTGAAATATTAACAGCATTCTTTCCCCCAGTATTTCCAGTTATCCCGTGACTCTTCCACCATTCAGGAAGCAAGGCTTTGTGGTATCTCTTGCTTTATGGAAGATAGGTGACAGAAGAACAAATAAAAATATGTTGGATTTCTAAATCTAAACCTGTAGGGAATCAGAAGATAGAGAGCATGATAAATCAGAGCTAGGATTACCATATCTGAAAATAGAGTTTCTACAGGCTGCAGGTGAGAATGGGACTGGAGAATTGAAAAGGAGGAGAGAATAGGATGATACTTATGGGTGCTGCTAAGGTATGCCTACATCTGTGTCATCCCCAGATCAAACTGTATACATTCTGAGGGAAGAGTGGGAAGAAGATGGCTAGCCCAGGAATCAGAGTGAAGAGGAGAAGGTGAGGATGAAACCTGGAGTTGAAATGGTCACATGGTGTGTCTAAAGAGATAAGCTTGAAGCCATCTAAAAAGTCTCCCTACTTCGATTCCAGCAAGAAGATGATTCTCATATGCTGAAGTTTAGCAAGAGAGTGGTGAAGTTAAACTAGGCCTGGCAAGTTTCCTGAAAGTGTATGATGTTGTGGGAACAACAGAATGAACCCCAGGACCTGATGAGGGCCTGGAGTAAGTGCATAAACTTGAAAGAATATTCTTGTCAGAAAAGTTAACAACTCAGAAGTGTTCTGTGCTGAAGATCAGATGGAAAAAAAAAAAAATGCCCTTGAAAATGTGAGGGCTGACAGATGATAGCCTATGCCAAGTGAATCTTGCACTTCCCCCCATTCCCTGGCATTTTACAAGTCCCATAGAACTTGGATCTTGGCTTTGTGAAACTCACCAGGGATTCCAGTGTAGCTGCTACAGAATCCTGGAGAAGTACAGTAAAAGACAGTCTTTAACTTCTCATGGGAGAACTGAGGTATAATCCCAAAGTGACTGGTCTTCTAATAAAAATTCAGTCCAGCTGAGAATTAAATAACAAAAGGTACATTTCTTGCAAGCTGGCTGTGTGGATTAAGACTCAAGCCCAAACTCCCTTTACTTTCTTACACTCTGCTACCAAGCATAGCACCAATCACTGCCATCCTTCACCCACCTTGAAAGATATTCAGAATTAATAGATGAAATTGAAGTAAATTCATGTCTACACAATAAGAATACTCTCTAGTAATCTACTGGTCACTTTTTTGTATCATGTGTTTAAATGAGTTATTGAATGAACCAAAACCAAACTCATTGCCATCATGTAAGTCCAACTCATAGCGACCCCTACTAGGTTTCTAAGGCTGTAAATATTTATGGAAGTAGATTACCTCATCTTCCTCCCGTGGAGCAGCTGGTGGGTTTGAACCACCAACATAAGTGAAATACCTTACCATTTTGCTACCAGAACTCCTTCATTGAGTAAAGGAAGCCCAAATAGTTGATCCACTATCTCTCTGTGGTCATATCCTTGAAAGTCTGACCAAATTTATACACTATAACAGCAGCAGACCCAAGTTTCTGTATTTATATTTCCTGCTTGAACTTCATGAGGAAAAATATAAAAGACTTGAGTTATTAAAATTCTGAGTTATTTTAACATTAAACACATTCATCCTTGGAATTGAAAAATGCTGATGCTTTCCTATGCCCATATGCTGAATAAAATTGAAAGTAAACAGAGCTAGTATATTTTGGGAATTGCTACTATAGTCATCAAACCAATTAAAAACTCATTTCAAGGTAGTTATTATAGTAATACTTGTTGTTATTTATATGTCTAAGGAAGAGATACTTCTGAAGTAGTAAATTATACTATATATATATTGAAAACATTTTTTTAAAAAGAACCAAAAAAATTAATCCATTTCATAAATATCATATATGGTTCTTAAAGCCTAAATTTTTCAGGACCCACATATAAAGAATTAAATCCTTTCTGTACTATCATAGATTAATATTTTCAAACAATATTACATTGATAATCAAAAGAAGTGCAAATATGTATTAAGAGTAATAATAATTGATTGCCTAATTTGTACTTATATATGTATTTATTTTACTAGATTTCCATAACCTACTTATAAATTAAAAAGTTTTTTAAGAATTTATTAAGAAAGGCTGGAAGGAAAGGGTAACCATGGGAAGGAAGTGGGATGACAGCTGTTATACTGTAACAGATTGGGGACTGCAATCAGTGTCACAAAAGAAAATATGTATGAACTGTTGAATGTAAAATGAATCTGTTTTGTAAAATTTCACCCAAATCACAATAAAAATTAAAAAAAAAATTATTGGACAATTTGTCCTAGATTGTAACAGTTTGCTATTAGTGACATATTTAAACAATTCGGAGAGAGAAAAAAAAAATTGTGCTCTAATAAAATTATCTCTATTATGCTAAATATTCCAAAAGATTTTATAGAATAAGACTTTGTTAGAAAGTTCCTCATTTACTTAATATTTTCTATTGTTAATAATTCTTCTTATATAAGAATTTTGTCTCTTCAACCACGAGGTAAATTCACAGAGAATACAGAAAATGTATATTCTTCTTTATACCCTTAAGTGGCAAATTTTTATAGATTTGAACCCCAGCTTATGCCTGAGAATAGGAGAAATAGCACATGTACTCCATTATTTTCATTGAAAAAAATGCTGAAAATTGAGTAACAAAAGAAAATGTCATTAAATCACAGCACCAGTCACAGGGTGGGCAATCTACTTCCATAGTGATACCATCTCGGAAACCTAAGGAGGGGTCGCTATGAGTCAGATCCAATGTGACAGCCGTGCGTTTGGTTTGGTTTGATTTAGTCATAATAGCAAAGAGATGGAAATAACCTAAGTGCCCATCAATGGAAAAAATGGATAACCAAACTATGGTACAGGCACACAATGGAATACTATGCAACACTGAAGAATAATTTAGGGGACTTCCAGTAAGATGGTAGAATAGGCAAAGAAGCTACACAGACCCTCTTCAACAAAGAAAAGAGAAACCAATTGACAGAGATACAGAGGATAATCCTGGAGCCCTACTTTGAAAGGAAGTATTCAGAAGTGGATTAGGCACCAACTAGTGGAAAAATGGGAGCTCTGGTAGCATAGTGGCTAAGACACTTGCCTGCTAACCAGACAGCTGGCGGTTCAAACCCACCAGCCACTCCTCGGAAGGAAGGTTGGGCAATCCTACTTCTGTAGTGATACTGCCTCGGAAACCCAAGGAGGG
>NW_006921782.1:1929181-1935540 GCF_000298275.1 Orycteropus afer afer | reverse complement strand
CAAAACACCTCATAGCATGAATGAACTTGGAGGACATTATGCTGAGTGAAGTAAGCCAGTCACAGAAGGACAAATATTATATTAGTCCACCATTGTAAAAAGTCAAGGAAAGGTTTATACATAGAAGGAAACTTTCTTTGTTGGTTACCAGGGTTAGGAGGGGAGGGGAGAGAAAACTGCTAGATAGGTAAGAGACAAGTATTGATTTTGGTGAAGGGAAAGGCGATATACCAAAAGTGACTGACTTACACAATAACACTAAGGAAAAGGAAGATACAGAGAGGTCCACAAGAGGTTCAGCCAACAAAGATAAACACTTTTACATACACATAGTGCATTATCAGGAATAACAAACATTTATCTATGGGTAAATACATAGGTAGATAGGCTGAATTATCAGGTATGTCTAGGCAGAAAGGAATATACCCATGACCATATATACGTTTGGCAGATGATATTTCTACAAGTCTTTGTATGTGCTATAAGAATGTCTATATACATAGAACTAACAGGGAGCAACGTTATGATAAAGTCTTAGTCTCAGCTAGCTACCCTGCAGGAGTGAGTAGTTGGGTTTGTGGGCTCAGGACCATGGTCGTGGGGGACATCAAACTCAATTGGCATAACATACTACACAAAACCATTGTTATATATCCTACTTTGGTGAGTAGCAAGGAACTCTGGTGGCATAGTGCCTAAGGCATTTGACTGCAAACCAGAAGCTTGGTGGTTCAAACCCACCAGCCACTCCATGGAAGGAAGACTGGACAATCTACTTCCGTAAAGATTTACTGCCTCAGAAATCCAAAGGGGTTGCTATGAGTCAGAATCAACTGGATGGCAGTGAGTTTTTTTGTTTTGTTTTTTTTTAGTTTGGTGAGTAGATACTGAGGTCTTAAAAGCTTGCAAGTGGCCATCTAGATGCAACAATTGGTCTCTCCTCATCCAGGGCAAAGAAAAATGAAGAAAACCAAAGACACATGGAAACAATTAGTCCAAGGTACAAGTGGACCATGTGAACCTTAGCTTACATGACCCCGAGACCAGAAGAAATGGATGATGCCTGGCTACCACTATCAACCACTCAGAAAAGGATCAGTGCAGGAGATCTTGGAGAGAGTGGGAGAAGGATGTGGACTAAAACTCAAAATCGTAAAAAAGATGAGGCTTATTGGTCTGATAGAGACTGGTGAAACCACAAGACCCTAACCATCCTGCAGGTCTGGATTGAACTCACTCCTGTGGCTTCCAGCAAAACAATAGAGGGGCATATAAGGTTAACATTTATACCAGGTATGTACACTCCTTAGAGCACAGATGGGAAATAAGGGCAATATTTGCACAGGGAGATATCTCAGAGGGCAGGAATGTATAAGAAAGGACACAGGGAAAAGATAACCACAGGGAGGAAGTGGGAAGAGAGCTGTTACATTATGGGAATTGCAATCAATATCATGAAACAAAACATGTATGAACTACTATCTGGAAAATGAAGTTGCTTTGTAAACTTTCACCCAAATCACAATAAAAAATATTATTAAATAAAATCAAGGCAACAATTATTAAATATTTTATGATAGGCAAATTGGAGTAGTAGTTGCCATGCCTATAAATGACCCAAACATACCAATGGTGGTTATTCCTCTCCTATATCTTGAGAAATGATGCATATGAAAAGCCTCCGTAGTTTAATCCTTCTGTAGGATACTGTCACAGCTAGATTGACATTCCTAGTGATCTTCATAAAGCCAAGATCCTTCCCAAGAAGGTGTCCTACTCTTGCATGCTGGGTTTTGCCCGAGGGCACATCTGATATACTCCAGGTACACTTCTTGATCCTGTGGAATGTCAGTGCTTTCCTGCATTTTCCACAGCTGTCCACGAGTGTTGCTTGGCATTATGGAAAGGTATGAGAAGATCTCAGCTACCAACAGATTTGCCTTTCCAACAGATATTTGGAACTCATTCCTCTATGATTCTACTGCCTGGTCTTCTAGTCATTACATTGGATTTGTCAGCCATAGTCAGAGTTTATAGCATCAAGGATTGAAATTTTTGTATACATACTCACAGAAGGAGAAAACTTCTTCCTCATTAGTTTTGTTTGTTTGTTTATTTGTTATCTGTTCATGTTAGGCTTTAAGGGAACCATCTCTTTACTGGATGGAAATCTGTAGCACTTTGAGGACCTATTGTTCCCACACCCCATTCTGGATTAAAGGTACCACATCTACAGATGCATTTTGAGGAACATTGCCTGTATAAGTTTGCCGTCTCTGTGTGACAAATAACCTCTAAAACTCAATGGCATTTACTTAGCTCATCCATCAGTGAGTTGGTTGGAGGTCAGCTGATCTAGGATGGGTCCCTAGGGGTGACATAGCTGGGATACTTATGCTCTACAAGTCTTTCATTCTTTTCCCGCAAGCTGGCTCAGTCCTGTTCTTCTCATGGAAATGGTAAAAGTACACAAGAAGAAGAAGAAACATGCAAGTACTCTTAATTCAGGCTCAGTACAAGCATAGTGCCACTTCTGTCTCAATCCATTGACCAAAAGAAGCCACATGGCCTAGCCCAAAAATCAAAGGTTTAGAATTATATTCTGCCTCTTTAGTGGGAAGAATGTAAACTCTTGTGGCAAATGGCATGAATGAAGGGAATGTTGAAGAACTGGGGCTATTAATGCTACCTCATACAGTGTCACAAGCTTTTCTTTATCCATTAATCAACTTGCTATGAAACGCAGAATTACACTACTTTTGTGTCACTGATTGAGTCAGGAATCAGCATCTGATCCAAAAGGAAACATCTGCTGTGGCTATCAACTTACGAGGTTGCCCAACATAAAAGTTCTGCTTCTATAGAAGCACTCTGTACTCTAAAGGGCCTTAAAGTTCTTGAAATTCTAATGTCACTGACACTTCTAATTTTTCTGTGCTCCCTTTCTTCAGGGTCAATTAATTGAAGTAATCTGAATGAGCCTGTTCTTATTGTAACTTAAGAATGCCTAAAAGTCATCATAATGATTATATTACAGTTTCTCAACAATGTCATTATTCACATTTTGGGCCAGATAATTATATTTTGTAGGGGCTGCCCTGTGCACTAGAAGATGTCTGGTAATTTCCCTGTCCCTTGCCCACCAGATACCAGTAACATTTCCCACCCCAGCTGTGACAATGAAAAATGTCTTCAGACATTACCAAATTTTCCCTGGGGAGTAAAATTGCCCCTAGTTGAGAACCACAGGACTCTATTAATCTCACTCTCATACATGTTCTTCATTAGTGCTAACCATTATTAGAATCAATATCAATATGCTGCAGCAGTATATTGATAGGGAACTTCCAGAATGCGAGCTGGAGTCAGAGGAGGATGTAGAATGACAGATATCACTGTGGATGTCAGATGGATCTTGACTGAAAAAATACCATATGTTTACTTCTGTTTTACTGACCATGCAAAAGCATTCAACTATGTGGATCATAACAAATTATGGATACCACTGAGAAGAATGGGAATTCCAGGACACTTAATTGTGCTCATGAGGAACCTGTACATAGAACAGGAGGCTGTGGTTCAAACAGAACAAAGGGATACAGCATGGTTTAAAATCAGGAAAGGAGTGTGTCAGGTTGTATCCTTTCACTATAATTATTCAATCTGTATGCTGAGCACATAATCTGAGAAGGTGGACTATATGGAGAAGAATACAGCATCACGGTTAGAGCAAAACTCATTAATAACCTGTGATATGTAGACAACACAAGTTGCTTGCCAAAAGTGAAGATGGCTTGAAGCACTTACTGATAAAGATTAAAGACTGCACTCTCTGTTATGGAATGCACCTCAACATAAAGGAAACAAAAATCCTCACAATTGGACCAATAAGCAGCATCATGATAAATGGAGAAAAGACTGAAGTTGCCAAAGATTTCATATTACTTGGTTCCACAGGGAGCTCTGGTGGTGTAGTGCCTAAGGCATTTAAACCCACCAGCCACTCCTCAGAAGGAAAGTTGGGCAATCTATTTCCATAGTGATACTGCCTTGGAAACCCAAGGAGGGGTCACCATGAGTCAAAATTGACTCCACGGCACTGAGTTTGGGTTTTTTTTTTTTTTTGGTCCCACAATCAGTAGTCAAGAAATCAGATGACATATTGCACTGGGAAAATCATTGCAAAAGACCTGTTTAAAGTTCTGAAGAGCAAAAATGTCTCATTGAAGACTAAGGTGTGTCTAACCCAAGCCATGGTGTTTTCCATTAACTCATATGTATGTGAAAGCTAGACAATGAATAAGGAAGACCAAAGAAGAGTTGATGCTTTTGAGTTGTGATGTTGTGAAGAACTCTGAAAGAACCATGGACTGCCAGAAGACCTAACAAATTTGTCCTGGAAGAAGTGCAGCCAGAATGCTCCTTGGAAGAGAGAATGGCCAGACTTCGTCTGACCTACTTTGGTCATGTTGTCAGAAGGGATCACTCCCTGGAGAAGGGTATTGTGCTTGGTAAAGTGGAGGGTCAGGGAAAAAGAGGAAGGCCCTCAATTAGATGGACTGATGCAGGGGCTGCAAGGAAGGGCTCAGGTATACAAGGATTTTGAGGCTGGTGCAGGACCGGGAAGTGTTTTTTTTCTGTTGCACATAGGGTTGCTATGAGTAAGAGCCAACTTGATGGCACCTAACAACAAAAACACTATTAGAAGGCTCAGTGATGAAGTGCTCAGCTGTTAACCTAATGTTCGACAGTTGGAATATACCAGCCACTCCACGGGGGAAAGAGATGCCAGTCTGCTTCCATAAAGCTTACTTACTTAGAACCCTATGGGGGCAGTTCTATTTTGTCCTATAGGGTCTCTATGAGCTAAAACTGACTCAACAGTAATGGGTTCATTATTATTAAGGTCTGAATGTAGTGTCTGGTACCTCAGATTAATGTTTCAAATTCCAAGAGTAGACAATACAAGCCTATTTCTTTCATTCTATGTGGACTTTGAGGAAGTTTTTTTTTTTTTTTTTAAACTTTCTATGGTTCAATTTCCTCATCTTTAAAATAGCAATGGGGAACATAGTACCAACCTGATGACATTGCTATGATAATTAAATTAGTCAATATAGAACAAGAGTCAGTAAACTTTTTCTATAAAGGGACATATAGTAGATAATTTAGGCTTTGAGGATCTTATGGTCTTTGGTGCAACCACTCAGCTCTGCTACTATAGCACAGAAGCAACCATAGACTATACATAAGAAAATGAATGTGGCTGTGTTCCAATAAAATTTTCTTTACAAAAACAAACAGCAGGCCAGATTTGACCCACAGGCCAAATAGTAGTTGCTAACCCCTGACTTAAAACATGTTTAGTACTCAATAAGTATTTAGTTAATGTTAGCTATCATCATTATTATTACTCTAACATGGTATCATGGGGTTATAAAGGAGTAGAGTCACAACTGAGGAATAGAAAGTTCCCACAAGACCTTTATATTTGGCTTTATTTACTTCCATCTATAAGAGGTATTTGTTGTTCCCTGTGGTAATCCGTAAGGACCAGAGAAGAAACTGGGAATCTGTACAGGCAATAAGTACTTGGTTCCATACTGGAAGTCATTCCTCCCTTGAAGAAATGCCCATGAATGGTACAGATTCTTGTCCAAATTCCAATATATACCAGAAATCATTGACAGATCATTTGAATGAACAAGTATACAACATTATTCATGACACCTCTGGAGCCCCACAATCTTGATCAATTTGGAGTACCAACCAGGATTACAATCTAGGTTTCTTTACAAACTTTCTTCAGTAATAAATCCTAGAGAATATTGGCCTATAATCACATCACTGTTTAAGGGAAGCAAAGCTGAAACTAAGACCCATATAAGGAGGAAAGCTTTCATATGTCCTTGCTGGGAAAGGAATTGCTGAAGTGAATATGTTTGTTTCATCTGCTTGGCACTCCTTTTCCCAGTATTGCTTTTCCCAGACCCTCCAACTAAAAGTTTGCAGAAAGAGCCTCAATTTAAAAATGTGACCCCATCTCCCAGCCACAGTTGATTTGTTCTAGGAGTGGGGACCTGATCTAAGTTGGACACATCAGTTCTTGTCCTGGAAATTTTTCATCAAGGCCAGAAATAGAACAGTTTCCATCTAGGTGCTGGAATTAACCATTAACAGGCAAGAGTGAAACTGTTGGCAATAGGGTTTCTACCAGTGGATGGAGAAGTAAAGGATATTGATCAGCATTTTCCTGGAATGGCAAGAAACACTTCCTCTCTCATTGCTAGGTGTCTTAGGCTGGGTTCTCTAGAGAAACAAAACCAGTGAAACCCATGTGTGTGTGTGTGTGTGTGTGT
>NW_006921782.1:1928049-1929081 GCF_000298275.1 Orycteropus afer afer | reverse complement strand
GGCGGTTCAAACCCACCAGCCACTCCTCGGAAGGAAGGTTGGGCAATCCTACTTCTGTAGTGATACTGCCTCGGAAACCCAAGGAGGGGTTGCTATGCGTCGGGTTTGACTCGACCGCACATAACAACAACAACAGTGGAAAAATCTGAATAAAACAGTGAGCATGGAGATGGACAGAGCTGTGGACTGTCACTTACTCTGATGGCACCAATAGCCTGAATATTTCCAAGTGGTGTTGGGACGTGAGAATTGACCTAAAGATCAGCCCTGGTCACCAAGGGCTGCAGAGACAACTACACTGGTGGCCCATGACTAGTAAGGGAAACAGCAAGGAAGGAGACAACCTGAGCTGTGGACTTTCAGCTGTCTGGAGGGCGTAGCTGTTTTGATTGTTAACAAATGGTGGCCATATTGGATGTTTAAAGTAACTGAGAGAACAGCCATTTTGAATGTTTATAAGCAGTGGCCATTTTGGATATTTAAAGACACAGATCAAGGAAAACACTCACAAAATTGAGGAATACACAAAGAAAACCCTAGAAAAAATTTTAAAGACAACATAAGAACAAAATTACAAAATAAATGAAAAATTAGAAATGATACAAAATCTACAGATAGAAATCCAGAAGATTAATACTAAATGTTCAGAAATAGATAACACATTGAACAGGCAAAGGAGTAGAATTGAATCAATGAAGACAGAATTAGTGACACTGAAGAAAATACTTCAATACTTCTTTGGAAAGAGGTCAATCAGAAAAAAGATCAAAAAGCAAAATGAAGAATGTCTAAGGTTCATGTGGGATACTATCAAAAGGAATAACCTATGTGTAATCAGAATTCCAGTACAGGAAGAGACAAAGAAAACCACAGAGAAAATTGTTGAAGATTTGTTGGAAGAGAATTTCCCTGTATGATGAAAGATGAGAATATATCCATTCAAGAAGTCTAACGAATCCCAAATAGGATAGACCCCAAAACAAAATCACCAAGACATATCATCATCAAACTCACCAAAACCAAAGACAAAGA
>NW_006921782.1:1918539-1921284 GCF_000298275.1 Orycteropus afer afer | reverse complement strand
TCAAGGAAATGATTTACACAGTTGTAGATGCCAGCAAGTTCCAAGTCCATGAATCAAACATCCAGCTAGAAGCTGACTCACACAGCTGCAGGGACTGATGAACCCAAGACTGGCAGGCATTATAGCAGGCTGCTGGCTTCAGAGGCTGATGAACCTAACATTGTCAGGTAAAATAGCAGATTGTTGGCTGTGAAGGCAACAACCCCAAGATTGGCAGGCAATATGGCATTCCACTGTTTCAACTCCAGGAACTGAAGATGATGATGAACTAGATGCAGGATCCATATCCAGCAGAAAGCCAGAGACCTTTCCCAAAGCTTTTCCATATATACGGAAAGCAAGGCACACCCCAAAGGTAACTCTCTTTTAACTGATTTGACTGCTCATAGCAGATCCCAACATGGAGGTGATTACATTATATCAAATCTCATCATGAGGGGTAAGCCACTTAGAATCATGGCCCAACCACATTGACACAACCTTAACTGTCTCACTAGGGATCCTCTTCTTTCTTCCTGTCTAGTTCATGTGAGGATGGTAAGTGGCAACATAGTTAGCTGTTTACTTGTGTTTTATTGACTATGCAAAGGTATTCCATCATGTGGATCACAACAAATTGAGGATAACATTGAGAAGAAAAGGGATTCCAGAATACTTAATTGTACTCGTGAGGAAACTGTACATAGACCAGAAGGCTGTCATTTAAACAGAATAAGGGGATACTGCATGGTTTAAAATCAGGAAGGGAGTGTGTCAGGATTGTATCATTTCACCATACTTATTCAATGTGTATGCTGAGAAAATAATCTGAGAAGCTGGACTATATGAAGAAGAACATGGCATCAGGATTGGAAGAAGGCTCATTAACAACCTGAGATATGCAGATGACACAACTTTGCTGAAAGTGAGGATGACTTGAAGCACGTACTGATGAAGATTAAAGACAACAGTCTGCAGTATGGATTACACCTCAATACAAAGAAAACAAAAATCCTCACAACTGGACCAATAAGCAGCATCATGGTAGATGGAGAAAAGACTGAAGTTGTCAAAGACTTCGTATTACTTGGTTCTACAATCAATGCCAATGGAAGCAGAAGTCAAGACATCAAAAGAGGTATTGCATTGGGCAAATTTGTTGCAAAAGACTTCTTTCAAGTGCTGAAGAGCAAAAATATCTCTGAAGTCTAAGATGCACCTAACCCAAGCCATGGTACTCTTTCAGTTGCTTCATATGCACGTGAGAACTGGATGATGAATAAGGAAGACTGAAGAAGAGTTGATGCCTTTAAGTTGTGGTGTTGGCGAAGAATGCTCAAAGTGCTGTGGACTGCTAAAAGAACTAATAAATCTGTCCTGGAAAAAGTGCAGCTGGAATACTCCTTGGAAGCGAGAATGGCCAGATTTCATCTCACTTACTTTGGTCATGCTGTCAGAAGGGACCAATCTCTGGAGAAGGATGTCATGCTTGGTAAAGTGGAGGGTCAAAGAAACAGGGGAAGGCCCTCAACGAGATGGATTGACATGGCGGCTGCAAGGATGGGCTCAGGTATAGTAGGGATTGTGAGGCTGGTGCAGGACCAGGCAGTGTTTCGTTCTGTTGTACAGAGGGTCGCTATGAGTTGGAGATGACTTGAGGGCACATAACAACAACAATGCATTCACAGCACCAAAGTGTCTGCTGGAAAATTTTTCCATCCCTCAGTTCCCTGCACAAAGAAAAATCATTCCTAGAGGTGAAAATATATTCATGGAGAGGTAGTGTGAGAAATGAGGATATAGTAATGAGGGTAGTGTGAGAAATGATAGTATCAGGTAAGTGTTCTGTCAGCTGTTTGAACTTCTCACCACTAGCCACATCCACTTTGGGGAAAAGAAGCAGAAGTGGGGTATTATCACTCATCTTTCATCTCTACACTGCATTCTGATGGCACACTAGAGGCTTATTATATATAAATATACAGGGTAACTCTACAAAACTCAAGTTTTCTCAAGTCTGTGCTGTTTTGATATTTCAAACTATTAATCTTTAAGAAAAAAAAAATACATCAAAGGCAGGTTACCTTGGAAGTTTTCTGTGTAACAATATTCTTAAATTACATCTCACTACTTTGATCCTTCCCTGGAAGTCTAAACTTATATCTTAAATTTTTAGAAGATCTTAAAGATTTTAAAGAATACATACCAACGATGGAAGGAAGCAATAAATATTTTAAAAATGCATTCAGGATCAAATAATTTCCTACTACTTTTCCAATTAGGAAAAGCAAAAAAGTGCATAAATATTTTCCTAATTACAGAAATTGCCCTATAAAATCTTTCCCACTAGATTTAAGTTCATGAATCCACCACCATTGCATTTCTCTTCTTGGAAGCCATACTAATTCTTACATTCTATGAAAAGATTTGGGAGAAGCTGCTTTTTTTCCTGCCAATTTCTCTTAAAACATGATTTATTGTCTTTCTCCCTCTCATTTCCAGAAAATAGGTATTATTTCTTTGTATGTAAGGCACACTATTAACATAAACCTCAAATCTTCCCTTCCATTGGTGCTTACTCACTGATCTGCACTGAAGACTTTCCCTTGTTACCCTCCCAAGAGGGACCGGGTCTCTGGGAGCAAGGTAAGCACGGGCGTAGCACAGAGTACCAGGCAGAAGAGCAGAAGAAAGGGGTAAAATCCAGGGACCCAAAGAGAAGAGCAATCAGCCGAAGGGATTAGGTGAGGAGGGGAAACTCAGGGA
>NW_006921782.1:1907732-1915358 GCF_000298275.1 Orycteropus afer afer | reverse complement strand
ATCAAGTATAGCAGGGATTGTGGGGCTGGCGCGGGATCGGGCAGTGTTTCGTTCTGCTGTGCATGGGGTCGCTATGAGTCGGAAACGATTCGATGGCACTTAACAACAACAGCAACAATTGGAAAATACTACCTAATCTTTTCATATGCTAAATAAAAATTAAGCTTTGTCCAAGAATTCAAAATGCAGTATTTCTAGTCTGTGTGTACATAACAGCAAACAAGACTAACTTCTATCCAGGATAGGACAATTATTTGGTATGAAATGAGTCCAAAAGTAAGGCAATTGAAGATATGTATATTGTAATACAGAGCTGTTTTTGGGTCTGCCCACAAAACTCTTTCCTATGCAGATCCACTCATACTCCACTTTTAGTCTAATGGGTACTGGATAAGCATGAATCCTCTCTTAAGACTTTTGATAGAACAATAGTAAAGTATGCATTCTATCCTTCTGGATTGTGAGTGTTGCCTCATCTAGTATCCATCTCACCTCCCATCATATAGCAGTGACTTGGCTTGGGTGAAACTGACATGACTACAACTCCAGAATAGATCCTGACTAATATAAGTCAATCAATACAGTTTCTATACCCCTTTCACTAGGCTCCAAGAAGTGCAATGACCTTAGTTGGTCACCAAGAATGAAATCCAATACTCCTGTCTAAAAATTGAGGGGAAAGATTACTTTTCTTTCTCTGATTGACGTACTGTGCACCTGTGAGTCCTAGAATCACTATAGTTACAGCTGACACACTAAGAAGAACTAAGAGATTCACAAAGCATTTGATCAAACCATATCCATAGTTATACTACATCTGGACTTTTAACTATTATGTGAGCCAGTACATTTATTTATGTAAACCAGTTCATACTTAAGATGATGTACGCCTGAATTTTTGGTTACCATCTTGCCATTACACGGAGAGAGGTCACTTAAGAATTAAGGTAACGTGAAGAAAAGCAGAGTCATGAAAGAAAGCAGAAGAAATTGACTGTTGATGATATTATTTAAGGTCGTTTCTTCATATATAAATCAATACAGCCTCCTTTTTTATTTAAACTAATTTGAGTTAGATTTATTCTACTTGCAAATGAAGAGTTCTGTCTAATACAGTAATGTTTATGGTTTGGACAACTTAGTGGCTCCAAGACTGGATTACTTCTCCATTGAAAATGCCATCATGAGAATCAGATCTGAAAACAAAACAAAGAAATGAAACAAAAAATGTGGTTTTTCAGAACTAAGTATAATATAATCATTGGTCAGAAAACCTTAATTTGTTATTTAAGCAGAATCATCAATTCACTACTTTAAAGAATAGCACTAACGAAAAATATGCAAAGTTTGAAATGGCTTAGATAGATTTCATTACGTTGTTCAATACCTGGCTAGGGCCCCTTCTACACGCTTCCACTGAGTGATTGTTATTTGTACTATGCTTCAGGCTAAAAGAGGCTCAAGGTTTTCTCTCTTTTCTAACCAGCATGAATAAAGAAAGATTATGTGGATCAAGGCCAAGAGGGTTGCTGGCTCTCATGCTAAGGGCAAAAACTTTGGATATGACACAAGGGATGTGGCATCCATGTGGATTTATTTTCCTCTCTTTGCAGTTAGTTTTTCAATTTTCCTTTTTTTGAATGCTCTCTTTATGGAGCACACCAATCTGGGAAATTCTCTTCTCCCTGCATCTATTATTCTCAGAGAAGCTTTAACCCTTTCTTTTCCGGAGTTTTTCTATCCCTCACCCCTACCCTGAGGTCCTGACTAATGGACAGAACTTTACATTAAGAGACTCAGAAAACCAGGCCATAAGTGTGATGGTTAAAGATACTGAAAGAGAGGGAGAGAATACAGGATTACGTAGTATTTCAACTAGTCTATAGAAAAATCTCACAAATTCTACCCCACAGTAAAGGATACCTCTATTGTAACTTAGATGTCAGTCACAGGAAAACTATATGACATTCTCTGAATTTACTGTGGTTTTAATCTCTCTAACCCTCAGTTCTTAATCGTATTAATACAGATAATAATTGTACCTTTCTTATAAAGTTATTGTAAGGATTAACTATACAGACTGTAGACACATAATAAGCATTCAATAAATGCTAAATATTAGAACCTTTACATGGCCCTTTAGTCCATATGATATTAGAATCACCACGTTTCTTTCAGTAGATTACGTAATCCTCAAGGGCAGGGACTCTCACCAATTTCCTTAAATACTCAATACTTAGCACAATTAGTGCATTCTCAGTAAATATTAGTTTAACACATAACTAAATGCTTAGAGTTAAACCTTCTGGTGGGTACTAGATAGAATAGGAAAGCTTTATGAAAAAAGACTTTTGTACAAGTATTTAAAGCATATATACAGTAAAGCCTGTGAAAGTTATAATAACCTGTGGAAGGCAGAAACCTGTCAGAGAAGGAAAACTCAAATATTTTCCACTAAAATAAGTGATAAAAAGCTATAAGACTGCACTCTCTCAAAGGTAGAAAATTTTGATGTCACGGAAAAACAAAGCAGTTCTGTGGAGTTCCAGCTCACAGGTTTCATTGTAAATGCAAATGATAGTATAAAAATGCGGTATATTTCAAAGTATGAATTCTGCATTCCTACTAAATTAAAATTTTATATTCTCTCTGAATCTGAAGGACAGGCAGTACTGACAACAAAGAAAGTAAGTACTGGTACAGTATGTACAAATTAAATCAGTGATAATCAGGAAGTAGGTCTAATGAGAGATTTAATATAACCTGTCATTCCTTACCTTTCCCCTCATCTTTTTCTCTTGAAGGAACTCAAATTTGCTTCAGGTTTAAGTCCACTACTGTTGTTGTTAACTGGAGTTGCCAACTTATGGAGTGTCTATGCACAGTGGAATAAAACTGTGCCCAATCCTGCCCCATCCCCCAAATTGGTTGAGGATTGGACCACTATGATCCATAGAGTTTTCACTGGCTGATTTTCTTCCTACTTCATCTTAGTCTGGAAGCTCCAGTGAAACTGTTTCAGCATCATAGTAACACACAAGCTTCCACTGATTAAGAAGGGAATTGGTTCTCCCTCATGGAAGCTGAGAACTCTACCACTGAGCCACCACTGCCCTCTCTCTTACATTGTTGTTAAATGCCATCGAGTTGATTCTGATTCATAGTGACTCTATTATGTACAACACAACAAAATACTGGCCTAGCCTGTGCCATCCTCACAATCCTTGCTATTCTTGAATGCATTTTTTACAGCTACTGTGTCAATCCATCTCACTGAGGGTCTTCCCTTTTTCTCTGATCCTCTACTTTATCAAGCATGATGTCCTTCTCCAGGGACTGGACTCTTCTGATGATATGAGTAAAGTAGGTGAGATGAAGTCTGCCCATTCTTACATCTAAGGAACATTCTGGCTGCACTTCTTCCAGGACAGATGTGTTCATTCCTCTGGCAGTCCATGGTATCTACCAACAGTCCATGATATTCTTTCCCAACACCATGATTCAAAGGAATCAATTCTTTGATCTTCTTTATTCATTGTCCAGCTTTCACATACATATGAGGCAAATGAAAATACCACGGCTTGAGTTAGTTGGACCTCAGTCTTCAAGGTGACATCTTTGCTCTTCAACACTTTAACATGTCTTTTGCAACACATTTGCCAAATGCAGTATGTCTGACTTCTTGATTTCTGCTTCCATGAGTGTTTATTGGGGGTCCAAGTAAAATGAAAGCTTTGACAACTTTAAGCTTTACTCCATTTATCATGATGGTGATTACTGGTCCAGTTTTGTGAGGATTATTGTTTTCTTTATGTTGAGGTGTAATTCATACTGAAGACTGTTGTCTTTAATCTTCATCAGTGAGTGCCTCAAGTCCTCTTCACTTTCAGCAAGCAAAGTTGTTAATGAGTCTCCCTCTAATATAGTCCAGTCTTCCTCTTCATCTAGTCAAGCTTCTCGGATTATCTGCTCAGCATACAGATTGAATAAGTATGGTGAAAGAATACAACCCTGACACATGCCCTTCCTGGTTTTAAACCATTCAGTATTCACTTGTTCTACTCAATCAACTTCCACCTGGTCTATGTTCAGGTTCTTCATGAGCACAAGTAAGTGTTCTGGAATTCCAATTCTTCACAATTCTTCTCCATAATTCATTATGACTCACACAGTTGACTGCCTCTGCACAGTCAATAAAACACAGGTAAACATCTTTTTGGTATTCTTTGCTTTCAACTAAGATCCATCTGACATCAACAATGATATCCCTCATCCACAATCTTTTCTGAATTTGGCTTGAATTTCTGGAAATTCCCTGTCAATATACTGCTGCAACCATTTTTGAATTATCTTCAGTAAAATTTTACTTGAATGCGTATTAATGATATTGTTTGATAATTTCCACATTCTGGGAGATCTCCTTTCTTTGGATTGGGCACAAATGTCTTCCAGTTGGTTGGTCAGGTAGCTCAGCATACAGATTGAATAAGTATGGTGAAAGAATACAACCCTGACATATGTTCTTCCTGGTTTTAAACCATTCAGTATTCACTTGTTCTACTCAATCAACTGCCACCTGGTCTATGTTCAGGTTCTTCATGAGCACAAGTAAGTGTCCTGGAATTCCAGTTCGTTCAGCTTGAGAAATGCTGAGCATGTTCTTCCCTTAGTGTTCTCTGTTAGACTACTGATAGAGAAAGCACTAAAATGGCTCAGGAGAAACAGGAAGTAGGAGGCTCCTGGCCATATTTACTTATAAGACACCACTTCTTTGCCCCCCTGATCTACATGGTCCCATTTTCCTGAGAATGAATCATCTACTTCAAGGGCTTAGTCCTTGCATACTTTTAACAGTACTAGCCTTTCAATCAAATCTTTGGATATTTTTAAGGTTCTCAGCTCCAGAGCCAGCCCCACAATGTGCTTAACAGTACTGGCCATAATGACATATGTGTATGGACTCAATGGAAAACTTTCATTCAACTGCAGAATCATAGTTTTGAATATTACTTTGCAAAATGTAAGCATCTGCAGGTTTTATCAGAAGGCAAGGAAAACATTTTTTCATAATAACTTACTTAAAAACAACAATAGAAAAATTTTCTCCATTTTTCCTGGGTTTAAGATCTTTAACTATGCCAGCAAAAGTAAGTTAAACACTATTCACTTGTATATTCTTAAACCAACAAATTGATATTCCTAAAAGTCATTGTATGTTTTTAATGCTTTTTCAAAATGTCCATTCCTCCAGTTTGAAAGTGCATGGTCATTTCCCTCATAGTCTCAGTATTTCCCAATGATTCTTACAACTATTTAATACTGAGTCTCAGGAAGGCATCCTGTTTCAAAAGTTGAAATGTCCTTGACACTTATATCTTTCACCTATAGGCATTTCATAAACCTGGAAACATTTGGATTTTAAACATTAATGAAACATTGGGGTTCTGAAGATTTTATACAAATCTCTGAACATTTACTACAAAGCAGATTAATTTTGTAACAAATGGGTTGGGCTGTACAATCTGAAAAATAAAGAACTAAATCTCAAATTTCCTTTATGCTTTTCCTTAGCAGGTGATAATTTTACTATTTCTTTACCCAGGGACATGATCCAATTTTTGTAGGGTTCACAAAGCTAGTGAAGGTAAAGTGACCTGCTTTAAGAAAAATCATGCTACCAAAGATCCTTATCATGCTTGGTAAATTAGAGGGTCAGCAAAAAAGGGGAAGACTTTCAATGAGATGGATTGACACACTGGGTGCCACAAGAGGCTCGAGCACAGGGAAGATTATAAGGATGGTACAAGACCAGGCAGTATTTCGTTCTGTTGTACATGGGGTCATCATGTCTCAGAACTGACTCAATGGCACTTAACAACAACAACAACAACAAAAGATCCTTTTATTCCTCTATGACAATTACAAATAAACAAAAATAAAATAGCTGCCTGATAAAGAAAGGACCAATAGGATTTTAGGAGAGAGATAAAGAACCCTATTGGAGTTCATGACTTTTCTTCTTGTTCTAGATTGCTGGCTATGATTCTTCATTAATCTTCATAGCATTTTCCATTAGTATATGAGAAACATGTAATTAATCTTTGATAAACTGAGCTAACAATTTCTACAGTGAAGTCTATTGCATTATTTTGAAAGATCTTGGCTTGTTGTCTAGAAAACACTGTGGAATGTAGAAATACTTGCCATCTTTATCTCATCCATTCTATCACCTAAACACCTACACATTAGTAAACAGTCCAGAAATTCTTGAGTTATAGAAATTCAGTGGTTCATTCTTGAATTATCCACCACTCGTTTGTCATCTTATCATACTGTGGTGGCTTCCATATTGCTGTAATGCTAGAAGCTATGCCACCACTACTTTAAATACCAGCAGGGTCACTCATGGTGGACAGGTTTCAGTAAAGCTCTGGTGGTGGTGGGGTTAAAGTGTTGGATTGCTAATAAAAACATCAGCAGTTTGAACCCAACAGCTGCTCCTCAGGAGAAAGATGAAGAAGTCTGTTCCCTTAAAGACTTACAGCCTTGGAAACCCTACGGGCCAGTTTTACTCTGTCCTATTTGGACCCTATGAGTAAGATCTGACTTGATGGCAGTGGGTTTGGGTTTGGTTTTGCAGGCAAAGACAGACTGGGAAGAAGTGCCTGGCAATCTACCTGCCAAAAATAATAGCTAGTGGAAACCTTACAGAGAGCAGTGGAAAACTGTCTGACATAATGCCAAAAGATAAGCCCTTCACGTTGGAAGGTGCTCAAAACACAACTGGGGAAGAGCTGCTTCCTCAAAGTAGAGTCAACCTAAATGCCATGAATGGAGTAAAGGTATTGGTATCTTCATGTACTAATGTGACACAACTCCAAATAAGAAGAAACAGTTGTAAACATCCATTAATAATCAGAATGCGGAATGTACAAAGTATGAATCTAGGAAACTGGAAATTGTGAAAAAATGAAATGGAACACATAAAGATCAATATTGTAGGCATTAATAAGCTGAAATGGACTTGAATTGGCCATTTTGAATTGGACAATCATATGATTTACTCTGCAGGGAATGATAAGGTGAAAGGAACAGAGTTGCATTCATTATCGAAAAGAATATTTCAAGATCTGTCCTGAAACAACTCTTTCATATTGTAACACGAGGCTTGAATTTTTTCTTCAGTTTTCTTCAGTTCTGAGAAATGCTGAGTATGTTCTTTGTTTTTGGTTTCCTAACTCCACGTCTTTGCACTTTTCATTATAATAAATGACTTTTTATTCTTGAGGTGCTCTTTGAAAAAAATATTCTGTCCAGCTCTTTTATCTTGTCATTCTTCCCTTTGTTTTAGCTACTCTCCATTCAAGGTCAAGTTTCAGAGTCTCCTCTGACATCAATTTTTGTCTTTTCTTCCTTTCCTTTCTTTTAATGACCTTTTGCTTTGTTCATGTATGATGTTCTCTCTTCTTTTTTTTTTAATTTTTTTTTTTTATTGTGATTTGGGTGAAGATTTTCAGAGCAAATTCACTTTCCATACAGCAGTTCACATACAATTTGTCCACTGACAGTGACCACAATTATTTACCATAATGCAACAGATCCCCTCCCACTTCCTCCGCATAGTTA
>NW_006921782.1:1885926-1890812 GCF_000298275.1 Orycteropus afer afer | reverse complement strand
CCTTATCAGAGAGTTCCAATGCTGCTTCTTCCTCAGGGATGTGTTCTGGGTCTGTATCCTGCTCCCTTGTTTCTACCACTTTATCCTGCTTCTTTGTGTGATGGTCTGTTGTCTCCAAGGCATCATGGTATTGTATTAAGATCTCTGTTAACTGTTTGTGAAGAGAGCCAAGGGTGATTGAGGCTCTTCTTGGTGGTTTTTTTCATTGTCCTGTTAGTAGAGAAGGAGTTAGGTGTCTGTCAGTAAGTGAAGTTGTAGGAGGTGTGGGTGTAGTTGTGTCTTATGGGGACTGTTGTTGTCTCACACTTAGTTAGCCACAAATTACAACTGAATAACCATCAAAAAACTAAAAGCACATGGACAAAAAACACACCATGTAATCACACAGGAACAGTAATCAAAAAAAGAACACAGGGAAAAAGAAGAAGGAAAAACAAGAAAACCTGCAATATCTGGGGATAGTGCACTAAGAGAAAAAAAGTAAAAAAGGAGAATAATGAAGGAAAGAAAATGGGAAAAATGCAAAATGAAAAACAAAGAACGGAGTTAACCATGAGACAAAAGGGGGGGGGAACATTTAAATTAAAAAAATTTCAAACAGGAATAGGGAAAAGCAAAAAATGCTGAAAACTAGGACCTGGGAGGTTAAGATTAAGAATAATACTAAAAAGGACAAAGATATTAATAATAATAGTTGTTTTAAAACAGACAAATACAAGCAAACTAATTACCAGAAAAAAGAAAGTGAAAAAGAAAAAAGAGAAAAAAAAAAAAAATTGGTAGAGGACAGGGCAGGGCTCCCAGGCTCTGTCTGAGAACACAGACTGTGATGGATTTTCTGTGGGCCCAGAAGGTAGGTGGGAGTGGGGGATGGCTGCACCTCCGTTCACCAAGTGGGTGCGGGGTATAAGAGTAACAAGAGGAATGTGGTACCTTTTCAGTCTTGCAGGTCCGGAGTGACCTTGGGTTTGCTGGAAAGTAGAACGTGTACTTAAGCCCCAGGAATCTTGGAGTGCACTGTCTCTTTAAATATCCAAAACAGTCAAGCTGCTTTTAAACCTTAAAATTGGTGGCATGCTCCGGACCAGCAAAAGTCCACAGCTCAGCCCACCTTTCTCTTCACCTTCTCCATTTGTTCCCCAGCCACCAGAGCAGTTCTTTGTGCAGTCCCTGGCTAGCAGTGCTGAATTTTAGGTTAATTCTTAGGTCCTACCACCACTCAGGAATCTCCAAGCTGTCTGTCCCATCAGGATCACTCAGGATCACTGCCAGACCGCAGCTCCGTATGACTCCTTTATTGGTATTTTCATGCAAATTCTTCTGCTAGTTGGGGTTTAGTCCACTTCTCTATCCTCCCCTTCAAGGCTTAGGGGTCCAAGATTATCTTCTGTGTCTGTGTTAATTGGTTTCCCTTTTCTTTGTTGTAGAGGGTCTGTGCAGTCTTTCTGCCTAGTATGCCATTTTGCCGGAACTCTTTTGTGGATTTGTTTTAATTGTATTCAACTGCAACGTGCATATGAGCAGTTGATGGTCTGTTCCACAATCAGTTCCGGGCTTTGTTTTGGCCAGATATTGAACTTCTCTATGACAGACATAGTCAGTCTGATTCCTGTGTATTCCATCTGGTGAAGTGCATGTTTATAGCCATCGCTTATGTTGCTGAAAAAAGGTGTTGGAATAAGTCATTGGTCTCGCAAAATTCTATCACGTGATCTCCAGCATTATTTCTATCACCAATGCCACATTTACCAACTACTGGCAACTCTTCTTTGTTTCCAACTTTTGCATGCCAGTCACCAGTGATAATCAACACATTTTAATTGCATGTTCAGTCAATTTCAGACTGTAGAAGTTGGTAGAAATCATCAATTTTCTCATCTTTGGCTTTGATGGTTGGTGCACAGATTTGAATAATGGTAGAATTAACAAGTCTTCCTTGTAGGCGTATGGATATTATCCTATAACTGACAGCATTGTACTTCAAGGTAGATCTTGAAACCTTCTTTGTGATGATGAATGCCACAGTATTCCTCTTCAATTTGTCATTCCCAGTATAGTAGATCAATAGATTTTCTGATTCAAAATGACTGAAACCAGTCCAATTCAGCTCACTAATGCCTAGAATATCAATCTTTCTGCATTCCATTTCATTTTTGACAACTTCAAATTATCCTAGATTCATACTTTGTACATTCCATCTTCTAATTATTAATGGGTGTTTGCATTTGTTTCTACTCATTTTGAGTTGTGCCACATCAGCCAATGGAGGTCCAAAAGCTTTACTCTATCCATAATGTTAAGGTCATCTCTATTCTGAGGAGTCAGCTCTTCCCCAGTCACATTCTGAGTGCCTTCCAACCTGACAGGATCATCTTCCAGCACTAAATCAGACAATGTTTCAGGGCTAGTCATAAAGTTTTCCAGTAATATATCAGACACTGTTTCTCTGTTATTCATAAGGTTTTTTACTGCCAATTGTTTGAGGAGTGGATGGCCTCTTCCCTCTTCCAAGACTATATTAGACCTGGAGTTAGAAAGCCAAAAGGAAAGAACATGCTCAGCATTAGTCAAGCTGAAAGAACTGAAGAAAAAATTTAAGCCTCAAGTTGCAATTTTGAAAGATTCTATGGACAAAATATTGAATGATGCAGGGAACATCAAAAGAAGATAGAAGGAATACACAGAGTCACTGTTCCAAAAATAACTGGTCAATGTTCATCCATTTGTGAAGGTGGCATATGATCAATGGTATTGAAGAAAGAAGTCAAAGCTGCACTGAAGGAATTGTGAAGAACAGGGCTCCAGGAATTGATGGAATACCCACTGAGATGTTTCAACAAATGGATGCCTGCTGGAGGCACTCACTTGGCTATGCCAAGAGATTTCGAAGACAGCTACCTGGCCAACTGACTTCAAGAGATCCATATTTGTACCAATTCCAAAGAAAGGTGATCCCACAGAATGTGGAAATTATTGAACAATATCATTAATACCACATGCAAACAAAATCTTACTGAAGATAATCCAAAAACGGTTGTAGCAGTATATTGACAGAGAGCTTCCAAAAATGCAAGCTGGATTCAGATTAGGATGTGGAATGAAGGATATTCTTGCTGATGTCAGATGGATCATAGCTGAAAGCAAAGAATACCAGAATGATGTTTACTTATGTTTTACTGACTATGCAAAAGCATTCAATTGTGTGGATCATAACAAATTATGGATAGCACTAAGAAGAATGGGAATTCCAGAACACTTAAATGTACTCATGAGGAACCTTTATATAGATCAAGAGGCTGCCATTCAAACAGAACAAGGGGGTAATGCATGGTTCAAAATCAAAAAGGGACTGCATCAAGGTTGTATCCTTTCACCATACTTATTCAACTTGTATGCTGAGCAAATAATCCAAAAAGCTGGATTATATGAAGAAGAATGTGGCATCAGGATTGGAGAAAGACTCATTAACAACCTTCATTATGCAGATCACAAAACTATGCTTCCTGAAAGTGAGGATGACTTGAAGCACTTACTGATGAGGATTGAACAATACAGTCTGCAGTATGGATTACACCTCAATATAAAGAAAACAAAAATCTTCACATCTGGTCCAATAAACAGCTTCAAGATAAATGGAGAAAAGATTGAAGTTGTCAACGACTTCATATAACTTGGTTCTACAATCAACACCAGTGGAAGCAGTAGTCAAGACATCAGACAACATATGCACTGGGCCAATCTGCTGCAAAAGACCTCTTTCTAGTGATGAAGAGCAAAGATGTCTCCTTGAAGACTAAGGTTCACCTATCCCAAGCCATGGTATTTTCAATCACCTCTTATGCATGTGAGAGCTGGACCATTAATGAATAAGGAAGACCAAAGAAGAGTTGAGGCTTTTGAGTTGTGGTGCTGGAGAAGAATGCTAAGAGTACCATGGTGTACTAAAGGACTAATGGATCTGTCCTGGAGGAAGTGCAGCCAGAATTCTCCTTGGAAGTGAGAACAGCCAGACTTCCTCTCACTACTTTGGTCATGTTGTCAGAAGGAACCATTCTCTTGAGAAGGATATCATGCTTGGTAAAGTGCAGGGCCAATGAAGAAGGGAAAGGTCCTCAATGAGATGGACTGACACAGTGGCTGCAACTATGTGCTTAGATGTACCAAGGATCATGTACTGGAGCAGGACCAGGCAGTGTTACATTCTGCTGTGCATAGTAGCTATGAGTCAGAGATGAGCTGATGGCACCTAACAACAACAGTCTTCAATGCATCAAATCTATTGTTCAGATGGTCTCTAAATTCAGGTGGTATATAATCAAGGTCATATTTTGGCTCTTGTGGGCTTGTTTTAATTGTCTTCAGCTTCAACTTAACTTGTGTACGAGAACTTAATGGTCTGTTCAGTAGTCAGCTCCTTGCCGTTTTTTGGCTGAAGATACTGAGCTTCTGCATTGCCTCGTTCAACGAATGTAGTTTATCTGGTTCCTGCGTATTCCATCTGGCAATGTCCATGTGTATGTTGTTGTTGTTCTTAGGTGCCGTCAAGTCATTTCCGACTCATAGCAACCCCATGCACAGCAGAATGAAACACTGCCTGATCCCGCACAAGCTCCATGATCCCTGCTATACTTGAGCCCATCATCGCAGCCACTGTGTCAGTCCATCTTGTTGAAGGCCTCCCTCTCTTTTGTTGACCCTCCACCCTACAAAGCATGACATCCTTCTCCAAGGAATGGTCCCTTCTGACAACATGACCAAAATAGGTAAGACGAAGTCTGGCCATTCTCGCTTCCAAGGAGCATTTCGGGTGCACTTCCTCCAGGACAGACCTGTTAGTTCTTTTAGCAGTCCATGGTACTTTCAGCATTCTTCACCAGCACCACAAC
>NW_006921782.1:1875707-1883531 GCF_000298275.1 Orycteropus afer afer | reverse complement strand
CACTAATGCCAAGGATATCAATCTTTATGTGTTCCATTTCATTTTTGACAACTTCCAATTTTCCTAGATTCATACTTCATACATTCCATGTTCCGATGATTAATGGATGTCTGTAGCTGTTTCTCTTCAGTTTGAGTCGTGCCACATCAGCAAATGGAGGTCTCAAAAGCTTTACCTTATCCATATGAGTAAGGCTGGGTTTTCTCAGATGATGCAGCTCTTTCCCAGTCCTATTCTGAGAGCCTTCTAACATAACTGGACTATTCCTAAAGTTGCGCAGTAATGTATCAAACAGTGTTTCTTTGCTATTCATAAAGTTTTCCCTGGCCAATTATTTGAGAAGCAGATGGCTTCTTCCTTCTTCCTAGTCTGTCTCAGTCTGTAAGCTGGGATGATACCTGTGCACCATGTGCATCCCACTGGGTTAGAAACATCAGTGGCTCAGCCTAAAAACTCACATCAACATTTCACCACGGTAGGACCAACAGACAGACAAGCTTGCCTCCCTGTTGGAAACCTCTCGTACCACCCTTACCTGGGTCCCTGCGGCTGACTCCTCCTATGTCCAGATTCCTAGGCCTTTTAATCCCCTTTCTCCCATTCTCCCGCCCTGCTGCTTTTGATGTGCCTGAGTTCCTCTCTTCATCTGGATCCCTGCAACTGACTGCTCCTCTGTCTGAGTTCCTGGCTTTTAATCCCCTTTTTTCTGCTTTCCCACACTGCTGCTTTGGGCATGCCTGAGTTCCTCTCCCCACTTGGATCCCTGCGGCTTACTGCTCCTCTGTGTTCCTGGCTTTTTTATCCCCTTTCTCCCACTCTCCCACCCTGCTGCTTTGGGCATGCCTGATTTCCCTTTCCTCACCTGGATCCCTGCAGCTGACTGCTTCTCTGTCAGGGTTCCTGGCTTTTTTATCCCTTTTCTCCCACTCTCCTGCCCTGCTGCTTTATGCTTTATGTGTATAGTCACCATTTATGTTGTTGAAAAAAGGTATTTGTAATGAATAAATTATTGGTCTCACAAAATTCTATCACGTGATCTCCAGCATCATTTCTATCACCTATGTCGTATTTTCCAACTACTGGTGATTCTTCTTTGTTACTTACTTTTGCATTCCAATCACCAGTAATAACCAATACATCATGCTTGCATGTTTGGTTCATTTCAGACTGCAGAAGTTGGTAAAAATCTTCAATTTCTGGACAATGAATAAGGAAGACTGAAGAACAGAAGAACATTTGATGATTTTGAGTGGTAGTGTTGCTGAAGAATACTGAAAGTACCATGGGTTGGTACTAACAACTATATCCTGGAAGAACTAACAAATATATCCTGGAAGATGTACAGCTGGGACTGCTCCTTGTAAGTGCCAATGGTCAGAGTTTGTCTCAACTATTTTGGTCATGTTGTCAGAAGGGACCATTCCCTAGAGAAGGATATCATGCTTGGTAAAGTGGAGGGTCAGTGAAAGGGGAAGGCCCTCAATGAGATGGACTGACACAGTGGTTTCAACAATGGGCTCAGGTATAGCAAGGATTGTGAGGCTGGCACAGGACTGGACAGTGCTCTGTTCTGTTGTACATAGGGTCGCTATGAGTTAGAGCTGACTTGATAGTAACAACAACAACAACATCCTGAAACAACACTGTCAGTGATATGATAATATCCACATACCTACAAGGAAAACTAATTGATACTACTATTCAAATTTACCCACAAACCACTAACATCAAAAATGAAGATATTGAAGATTTTAACTAACTTCTGCAGCCTAAAATTGATCAAACATGCAATCAAGATGCATTGATAATTACTGGTGATTAGTTTAAAAAACTACAAATGTAGAAGTTTCAACAGTGGAAAACATGGACTTGGTGATGGAAATGACACCAGAGATTTCATGACAGAATTTTGGAAGACCAATGATTGTTGTTATTGTTACTAGTGCTGTTGAGTCATCTCCAACTCATAGTGACCCTATGCACAGCAGAACAAAACACCGCCCGGTCTTGAGCCAGCTCCACAATTCTTGTTACACTTGAGCCCACCACTGCCGCCACCATGTCAATCCACCTTACTGAGGGCCTTCCCCTCTTTTGTCGACCCTCCACTTTACCAAGCATGACATCCTTCTCCAGGGAATGGTCCCTTCTCACAACATGACCACAGTATGTGAGATGAAGTCTGGCCATTCTCGTCTCCAAGGAGCATTCCAGCTGCACTTCGTCTGGGACAGACCTGTTAGTTCTATTATCAGTCCATGGTACTTTCAGCATTCTTCGCCAACAACACAGTTCAAAAGCATCCATTCTTCTTCAGTCTTCCCTATTAATTGTCTGGCTTTCACATGCATATGAGGTGATTGAAAATACCATGGCCTGTGTCAGGCGCACCTTAGTCATCAAGGAGACATTTTTGCTCTTCAGCACTTGAAAGAGGCCCTTTGCAGCCAATTTCCCCAGTGCTGAGGTCTTGACTGTTGCTTCCATTGGCATTAATTGTAGAACCAAGCAATGTGAAGTCTTTCACAACCTCAATCTTTTCTCCATTTATCTTAATGCTGCTCATAGGTCCAGTTGTGAGGATTTTTTTTCTTTATATTGAGATGTAATCCATACTGCAGACTGTATTCTTCACTCTTCATCAGAAGTATTTCAAGTCATCCTCACTTTCAGCGAGCAAAGTTGTGTCATCAGTGTATCACAAGTTGTTAATGATTCTTCCTCCAATCCTGATGCCATGTTCTTCTTCACCTAGTCCAGCTTCTCGGATTATTTGCTCAGCATACAGATGGATTAAGTATGGTGAACGTATACAACCATGACTCACCCTCTTGATTTTAAACCATGCAGTGTTCCCTTTTTCTGTTTGAATGACAGCCTCCTGGTTTATGTACAGTTTCCTCATGAGTACAATTAAGTGTTCTGGAACTCCCATTCTTCTCAATGTTATCCACAATTATTTATGATCCACACAATCAAGGGCTTTTGCATAGTCAATAAAACACAAGTAAACATCTTTCTGGTATTCCTTGCTTTCAGCCAAGATCCATCTGACATCAGCAAGAATATCCCTCATTCCACGTCCTCTTCTGAATCCAGCTTGTACTTCTGGAAGTTCTCTGTCAATATACTGCTACAACCATTTTTGAATTACCCTCAGTAAGATTTTACTTGCATGCAATATTAATGATACTGTTCGATAATTTCCACAATCTGTGGGATCACCTGTCTTTGGAATTGGTACAAATATGGATCTCTTGAAGTCAGTTGGCCAGGTAGCAGTCTTCCAAATCTCTGGGCATAACTGAGTGAGTGCTTCTAGCAGGACATCTGTTTGCTGAAACAACTCAACAGGTATTCAGTCAATTCCTGGAGGCTTGTTCTTCACCATTTCTTTCAGTGCAGCTTCAACTTCTTCTTTCAGTACCATTGGTTCTTGAATATATGCCACCTCCTGAAATGGATGAAGATTGACCAGTTCTTTTTGGTACAGTGACTCTGTGTATTCCTTCTATCTTCTTCTGATGTTTCCAACATCATTCAGTATTTTGCCCATAGAATCTTTCAATATTGCAACTCGAGGCTTAAATTTTTCCTCAATTCTTTCAGTTTGAGGAATGCCAATCATGCTCTTCCCTTTTGGTTTTCTAACTCCAGGTCTTTGCACATTTCATTATAGTAATTGGCTTTGTCTGCTCAAGGTGCTTTGAAATCTTCTGTTCAGCTCCTTTATCTTGTCATTTCTTCCATTTGCTTTAGCTACTCTTCACTCAAGGGCAAGTTTCAGAGTCTTTTCTGACATCCATTTTGGACTTTTCTTTCTTTATCGTATTTGTAATGGCCTCTTCTTCATGGATGATACTCTTGATGTCATCCCACAATTCTTCTGGTTTTGGTCATTGGTGTTCAATGCATCAAATCTATTCATTAGATGGTCTCTAAATTCAGGAGGGATATATTCTCATTGCAAATACCTTTTTCCAACAACATAAATGGCAACTGTAAATGTAGGCCTTGCAGGATGGAATACACAGGAATCAAACTGACTACATTTCTGGGAAAAGATGATGGAGAAGCTCAATATCATCATTTAGAACAAAGCTAGGGTCTAACTATAGAACAGATCATTAATTGATTATCTACAAGTTGAAGTTGAAGCTGAAAATAATTAAAACAAGTACACCAGATCTAGCATGATCCCACCAAAATTTAAGATGATCTGAAGAAATGATTTGACACACTGAACACTAATGGTGGAAAACCAAATGAGCTGTGTAATGTTGTCAAGAATATCATACTCAAAGAAAGTAAAAGGGTATTAAAAATGATGGAAAAGAAACCAAAGACCAAAATGGATGTCTGAGGAGGCTCTGAAACTTGCTCTTGAAGGTAGAGTAGCTAAAGACAAAGGAAGAAATGATGAAGTAAAAGAGCTGAACAAAAGATTTCAAAGGTGGCTCAAGAAGAGTAAATAAAGTATTATAATGAAATGAGCAAAGACCTGGAGTTAGAAAACCAAAAGGGAAGAACATGGTCACCATTTTAAAAGTGCAAACAAGAGAAGAAAAAATTTAAGCCTCAAGTTACAACATTTAAGGTTATATGAGCAAAAATCTGAAGGATGCAGGAAGCATGAAGAGTAATGGAAGGAATACATAGTCACTGTACCAAAAAGAACTGGTCAATGATTAACCATTTTAGGAGGAAGCATATGATCAAAAATTGATGGTACTGAAGGAAAAAATTCAAGCTACACTAAAGCCACTGGCAATAAACAAGTCTCCAGGAATTGATGAAATATCGATTGAGATATTTCAACAAACAGATGCAACACTAGACATGTTCTCTCCTCTATGTCAAGAAATTTGGAAGACAGCTACCTGGCCAAGTGTGTTAGACTGGGTTCTCTAGAGAAGCGAAACCAGTAAAGCTTTTACATATATATATAGACAGAGAGAGACAGAGACAGAGAGAAATTTATCTTAGGAAAATGGCTCACACACTCATAGAAGCTGGCAAGTCCAAAGTTCTTGGATCAAACGTCAAGCTGAAGGCTTTTCCCGACTCACGCAGCTACAGGGGCTGAGGAGCTCAAGGCTGGCAGGCAGTGTACTGGCTGTTGACTCCAACAAATGACGAATCCAAGATCTCCAGGCTGAATGGTGGATTGTCCCCTTACAGACTGTTGTAGGCAGCACAATAGAATCCCAATCCACAGAAGAATGTCTCTTTTCCCAGGATGTCCATAAATATACTGGAAGCAGGCCACACTCCTAGGGAAACTCCCTTTAAATGGATTGGCTGCTCAAAACATACATCTGATCCCATCATTGGAACAACCCACATCACAATTGCTTAAACCACACAGAATTGTGGTCCAGTCAAGCTGATACACAGTTCCAACTATCACACCAATTGACTGGAAGAGATCCATATTTATGCCTATCACAAAGAAAAGTGATCCAACAGAATGTGGAAATTTTCAAACAATATCATTAAAAACATATGCAAGTAAATTATGCTAAAGATAATTCAGAAATGGTTATAGCAGTTCATTGACAGGGAACTGCCAGAAATTCAAGCCAGATTCGGAAGAGGATTCAGAAGTCAAATGATATAATTTCTGATGTCAGATGGATCTTGTCCGAAAGTAGAGGATTGCAGAATGATCTTTACCTGTGTTTTATTGACAATGCAAAGGAATTTGACTGTGTTGATCATAACTAATTATGGTTAGCATTGTGAAGAATGAGAATTCCAGAATACTTAATTGTGCTCATGCAGAAGCTGTACATAAACCAAGAGGCAGTTTTTCAAAGAGAACAAAAGTATAGTACATGGTTTAAAATCAGGAAAGGTGTGTGTTAGCATTGTATCCTTTCACCATACTTATTCAATCTGTATGCTGAGCAAATAATTCAAGAAACTGGAACTGTATTAAGAGGGATGTGGCCATCAGTATTGGAGGAAGACACATTAACGATGTGCTATATGCAGATGACACAACTTTGCTTGCTGAAAGTGAGAAGGACTCGAAGCACCTAATGATGAAGATCAGACTCCAGCCTTCAGTATGGATTACAGCTCAACATAAAGAAAGTAAAAATCCTCAAAACTGGACCAATAAACATGAAACATGAAGAAAAGTTTGAAGCTGTCTAGGATTTCATTTTCCTTGGATCCACAATCAATGCCCATGGATGCAACAGTCAAGAAATCAAATGACATATTGCATTGGGCATATCTGCTGCAAAAGACTTTTTTTTAAGTGTTAAGAAGCAAATATGTTACTTTGAGGACTAAGGTATGCCTGGCCAAAGCCATGGTATTTTCAACCTCTTCATATGCATCGAAAAGTTGTAATAACGAATACCAACATGGATTGATGCATTCAAATTATAATTTTGAAGAATAATATTAAATATACCATGAACTATCAGAAGAATAAACATCTGTCTTGGAAGAAGTACAGCCAGAATGCTCCTTAGAAATGAGAGTGTGAGATTCTGTCTCATGTACTTTAGGCATCTTATCAGGAGGGATCATTCCCCAGAGAAGGACATCAGGCTTGATAAATAGAGGGTAAGGGAAAAAGAGGAAGCCTCTCAATGCAATGGACTGACAAAGTAGCTGCAACAACGTACTCAAACAAAGCAGCAATTATGTAGATGGCTCAGTACCAGGCAGCGTCCTAGCAACATGAACAGCAACACCAACACCTAACAAGAACAACAAAACATTCCTCGGGACTCCTCGGAAGGAAGGTTGGCCAATCCCACTTCCATAGTGATACTGCCTCGGAAACCCAAGGAGGGGTCACTATGAGTCGGGTTTGACTCGACAGCACATAACAACAACAATAATATAAAAAAAACGTACTCAGCGTTGCTGTTGAGACTATACAGTTGTTTCTAGAATATTAAGTTAAATTTCAAAAATGAGGTTTTACATTTCTCAGATTTGGGGGGAGGGTAATCTTAGGAGCGGAGAGAGGCCTTCTGTGGTAGGCCGAGTAATTGTTTTCCCCTTGCCCCCACAGAGATATCCAAGTCCTGATCTCTTGAACCTGTGACCATGTTACCTAGTTTCTTAGTGTTGGCATGCTAGAAATATTTCAAATGGGTGTCTTTAATGAACAGAAATTTATTTTCTCACAGATTAGGCCACTAGAAGTCTGAATTCAGGACACTGGGTATAGGGGAAGGTTTTGTCTATTGCTCTGAGGGAAGGTCCTTGTCTCTTTTCAGCTTCTAGTCTTAGGTTTCTTGAAGATCTCCATACGATATGGCACTACACTCCCCTATTTGTGCTCCCTTGCTTCTGTGCCTGATTTGCTCCTTTTATATCCCCAACGTGATTGATTTAGTACACGCCCTAAACTGATATAGCCTCATTAACACAGCAAATAAAAATTCTATTCCCAAATGGGATTATATCCATAGGTACAGGGATTAATATTCAAACACATATTTTGGGGTGAGGGGACACAATTCAATCCATAAAAGTTACTTTACATCACAGAAGGGACTTCACAAAAGAAGTTATTCAGTTAACAAAAATAGAAACCCACTGCCATCTAGTCAATTCTGATTGGTAGTGACCCTACGGAACACAACAAAACTGCCTCATAGGGTTTCCAAGGCTGTAAATCTTTAGGGAAGCAGACTGCATCATCTTCCTCCCATGGAGAGGCTTGTGGATTTGAATCGCCTATGTTTTGGTTAGCAATCAAATGCTTTAATCACTTTGTTGTTGTTGTTGTTGTTATGTGCCGTCGAGTCGGCCCCGACTCATAGCGACCCCTCCTTGGGTTTCCGAGGCAGT
>NW_006921782.1:1863032-1875607 GCF_000298275.1 Orycteropus afer afer | reverse complement strand
TTGAACCGCCAGCCGTCTGGTTAGCAGGCAAGTGTCTTAGCCACTATGCTACCAGAGCTCCTGCTTTAATCACTACGCCACCAAAATTCCTTGTTATCCAGTCAAGGATCTTGAAATTAGGAGACTATCATGGATTATCTAGATGAGCCCAATGTAATCATAAAGATTCTTATAAGGGGTAGGAGGTGAATCAGAATCAGAAAAGTAGTGATGCCAGAAGTGGAGAGAGGTCGAAAGATGCCTTTGAAGATGGAGGACTGGGCTATGAGCTAAGGAATTCAGGCACCTTCGGAAGCTAGAAAAGGCAAGGAAAGAGATTCTCCTTTAGAACCTTCAAAAGAATCAGGGCCTTGCTGAGAGGTTTATTTTAGTCAAAAGGCCATTGGTTCAAACCCACCAGCCACTCCTAGGAAGGAAGGCTGGGTATGCTACTTCCCGTAGTGCTACACCCCGGAAACCCAAGGAGGGGTTGCTATGAGTCTGGTCTGACTGGACGGCAGTGCCCTGCGTTGCATTGTGCTCAGACTAATTTTGACTTTAGACCTCCCAAACGAAGGAACTGTATTTATATTCTTTTAAGCACTAAATTTGTGATAATTAGAATGGTTTGCTGTAGGACAGAAAACATGCATGGAAACGAGAATCTGGGTATACAGGACACCAGGAAAACACAACCTCCTGTATATCCAATGAAGTATTAAAGGGCTTTGAACTGCTACATACTGGAAACATGGAGATTTGAGGGCTCAAAACAAATTTTAAGTACATCTCCAGGGGCAGAATAACTTTGTTCACATCAGGGCTACACATGAATTTATAGAAATCTCTCATGTTCCTTTAGATATAAATTGACTAATCATCATTTTTGGCCTAGTGCGTGGACAAGTTTTGATATCTAATTCAATTTTCACCATGAAAGGAAGACTTATTTTGATTCTAATATTCTTTTATTGTCTATTATCTGCTCAGGTTATTGGTAAGCATGATTACAGAAAATAGTACCTGTTTGGAGGTAAATGGTGAAAAATTATCTGTGGTGTATATTCACATGTATTTGTGTATGAGGAGTGTCGGTAAGTTCTCTAACTAACGTTCATCAAAGAAAATATCAAAAGTCACTCTTTTATGAAGATTTCCCTGATTTCCTATGTCTGCTCATTAAGATGTAAATATTTATCTTCTGAGTTTCTATAGCATTTCATGTATGCCAACATTAAGACTCTTCCCATTTTGGCTAGTAGGTTTTTTTTTTTTTTTAAATTGTGCTTTGGGTGCAAATTTACAAATTTATTTTACATTTTACCTTCAACAGTTCATGCACATTCGATTTCATGCATCAATTACCATCCCCAACCATAAAAAACTCTCCTCCCCTCCCCTCCGTGTGATTACCCTCTCCCTGTGTCCTTCTTAACTGTACATTCCAGTCTCACCAGCTTTCCCTCTATGTGAATGTTGCCCCTCTGGTGTCTCATGGCTGATTGATCTAAGGGGTGTATCTCCCTAGAGTAGCGTGTTCTCCATGTGGGTCTTTCTACTGTTGGGTTGGCAAATACATAGTTTTTATGTCCATGTCTAATTAGTGCCCTTATTAGAATGAGTTTTGGGTTTTGGCTTGAGAGTAGGATCTGACTGGATTAATACATACATATATATATATACACACACACACACACACATATACACACATTATGTATATATATGATACACCAAATGCAATCGACTTGACAGCAGTGAGTTTGGTTTTTGGTTTTTCTTTTTGCCACGGAGTCGATTTTGACTCTTAGAAGCCCCCATTGGGTTTCCAAGGTGGTAAATCTTAACAGAAGTAGATTGCTTCCGTGGAGTGGCTACAGCTCCATATTTGATGTATTGACCATATATTCATATAATTATGGAAAAGCTAGATATGAAGAAACACAGGGGATGGCTACTGCCTTTTGGAAAAGTTAGGGATTAACTATTCAGAAAGCTTTGTTAATGATTTTCTCACGTAAAACTGATTGTTTTGTATGGAATACCGATTACTGTCACTATGTTGTTTTTAGATAGCATTTAAATATAAATTCTAAAATAATTTGGCTACCAGATTCAATAGCAATTTGTATATAATTTACTGGACTCCAAACTTGACACTTGATGCAGTATTTTTTTTCTGTGTTCTAAGATCTTTATACAGACAACTCTCAAAAGGTAGGTCTAATGTTATTAATGAGCCTTTGTACATTTTTTTTTTTTCACCAGAGCCAATTTGTTTTGCTTAATCTATAATCAAACCAAGGATCTTGTATTTAAACAACAACAACAACAACAACAAAAACACGCTGTATGTCTCAAGGAAGCCTAGATTAATCAGAGTCAAGAGGACTTAATACAAGACTATTGGAAACTATGGGAGCTCTGGTAGCATAGTGGCTAAGACACTTGCCTGCTGACCAGATGGCTGGTGGTTCAAACCCACCAGCCACTCCTCGGAAGGAAGGTTGGGCAATCCTACTTCCGTAGTGATACTGCCTTGGAAACCCAAGGAGGGATCGCTATGAGTCCGGGGGCACATAACAACAACAACATTGGAAGCTATACCTCAAATACATGTCCTAGCAAGGACTTTCAATGTGCAAATAGTTTATCTTTGCATGCACTGTATTTTTGGTTAAATTCCTTTTTCTGTGACAATAGATGATTGCTGAGTTCCCTAAACAAGCACTTATTTTGGCAGAAATTATTTTTCTTCTTTGCTTACTGAAATGGATGCCCCAAACCCCCTTAGTTCTCTTTAGATATCCTTTTAGGAATCTTCCTGGGCTTTCTGCTGGCTTTGAGCCTTCCCAACACTTGGTAAGAATTTTACTCTGGGGAACGCTATGTTGAGTGACAAATGGATGAGGATGAAGGCTTTATTGAAGCATCTGAACCGCATTTAATTTTCCGTGTTGTTTTACTTGTTCCTTCTAGCTCTCGGAATATTGAATTTTGTGGGCTCTTGTTGGGTCGTTGGTACTTCAGGCGTTCAGTAATAAGAAACATAATCTGCTTTTCCCGTTAGGAAAGTAAGTCGTGCTTTATAATAAGGGTGGCTTCTCCGAACCCTTTTACATATTTTTCTAAACCTCCTGAATTAAAAAATTTTCCTTTAGAGCTCTGGCATTGGTTTGGTGGACTCCGCTGATCTCGTGGCCTGGCACTTTGATCCTCCGCACGCAAGAAATGACGCCTGACCCAGCTTAGCCTAGCGCGCCGCCGCGTCGCCAGATCCTCTTTCCCGCTTCCCCTCCCACCGCCCAGGATCCAGCTTCCATTCTGCTGCCTCCGCCGTCTGTGACAGACACGCTCTCCTCCCCCCACCGCGGCTCCCCCCGCGCAGCTTGCCGCGCCAGACAGCGGGTAACCGCCGCCTCCGATGGGGCATCCTGGCTCCATAGGCCTAGTGCGCAGCAGTCACCTGCCTCTCACTGGCCACCGCCGTTGCCCCTCACCCCATAGTCCTCACGGCAATTGGCCCTAGGCCGCTGCTCGTCATCCTCCGGCCTCGTCGCGAGTCCCGCCTCAGTCGCCGGGTCATTTAAGTTTATCACAAATAAATAAATAAAGGAGGAAATAGAAATGCGTAGAAAGTAAAAGCAGCCAGGAGGGGCGGGGGCGTGGCGGAAAAAATGGGGGGAGGAGCGGAGTAGACAACCATACTTGATAGTGTTTGTTTCCACCAATCACGGCTCACTCCAGTCCGGTCTGACGGGCTCGCTTAACCAATAGTCTTCTACTTCTCGGATCACAGAACAACGAGACACGGCTGACCTCTTCAGAGTCGGCAAAGGTGCGGCGGGGGTGTGAGAGTGAGAAGACTATTGGCCAATAATATGTTAACAATTTTCTGAGTGAAATTTCCGTGCTCCAATGAATGTTTGAGATAGCGGATTGGGCCTCTTTTAGCCCAATCGAAGGTGGTAGAAATGAGAGAAGCGGTGGAGGAGGGAGGAATTAGGGGAGGGGTGAAGGAAGAGTGCATTTTGTTTATGGGCGGCAACCTCACGAGAGGCGTTTCATTTTTACTGGCTCAATGAAGCAAAGAGTGGCATAGCAGCCATCCAATAGTGGGGAAAAATAGACGGTTCGCGACGCGAGATGCCCAATGTGGGTCTTTTGCCGAAGAAGTAGGGGCGGGGGGAAGTTTAGGAGTTGAGGAAAGAAGATTAAAGAGCGCGAGGAGGTAACGCCAAAAACTGTAATTTGTTGTGGGGGGGGGGGGGGGGAGGGGTGTGTGCGTGTCGAGGGGGACCGGGCATCTATGAGGCGCTTGGAGTGAGGGGTGGCGAGCCCGGGAAGGAGGGGAGCGGGGTGGGGTTGGGGAAGCGAGTTACTGAGTCGCGAGCCCGCGGGCTGTCGGTCGGCCGCGCGCGCGCCCTCGCGCCCCGTCCCGCCCCCCCTCCCTCAGGGCGCCTCTCCCAGCGGTGACTGCTGAGTCCGGGCCTGGAGGGATCGGGCTGGGAGGGAGGGAGGAAGGGAAAGAACGCGGGAGGGTCCACAGGTCCCGGGAGCGGGCGGGGAGTTCTGCAGCTAGAAACGTGTCTTCTGCCTTCTTCTCTCTATCCCCTGCGCCTGGAGCTGCTGCTTCCAAGAAGAGGAGCTGAGGGGGACTAGCCGGGGCTCAGGAGCTGCTAGAGGCGCCCGCTTGTCTTCCGCCCCCTCCCTCCTCGCCCTTCCCCGCTTGCTGTGGCTCTCGCGGTCTCTGGAGCGTCTTCAGAGAGCTGGGGGGCGGGAGGGGTCCTGGCCCCAGAGCTGCTGGACGCCTCTCCAGACGCCGGAGCTACTGGCCCCTGCCTGCTTCGCTTCTACGACTAGAGAGGAGGGGGTTTGAGAAAGGAAGACACACTTTCCCTTTTCTTTCTGTCCTCTTTTGAGCCCCTTTGGAAACATTAAAAAAATATTTTTCTATACCTGCGACAAAACAGTAGGAAGCTTTTTGAAAGTTTAAAAGAAACGCACTCTCAAAATGTTTAATGCATTCCTATCTGTGGCTTTCTGGTTCTCCACCCCACCCCCCGCCCCCTACTTACCCCTACACTCCAGAAGCTGTTACTCTTTAAGGATTCGGAGAAGGCAGGAGGCAGGGATTTTTCTAAAAGTTCTATTGATAAACACACTTGTACAAACATATGCTAGGCATACACATAAAATATAAACACTAGCGAAAAACACAATATGGCGTACAGCTATGCTACCTAGCGCGGTAATGTGCTGATCTCTTACTCTGAACCGAGTTGAATGGGGTTAGTAGCAGGATGACAGCTCTCCGTTTAAAAATTTAAAAAAAAAAAAAAACTTGAGTGAAATAGGAAGTAGTTTGGAATCCTGTGGGTGTAGACTGTCCTTAGAATCAGCATTGGCTCAAGCTAAATTGAGTGTTAGCTTTCTAGACTTGTGAACATTTTCTTTATGGCTTTCTACTACAGATACCAATATGTTGCTGAAGTTGAGAGATTCTCAATGTGTGGCCACATTTTAAGTTTCAGCAAATAAAATTGTTAAGAGGCCTTATATACCCACTGTTTTCAAGTGAACTGTATTCAAATTAAAGTTACTGTTTTAACTTATTGAGATTGAAAGTTTTAAGCAATATATAATGAATTACAGTGGAAAAAATAAATTTTATAGTTGTTAACACTAAATGATAAGTTGTTGTTGTTGTTGTTGTTGTTGTTATGTGCCGTCGAGTCGGCCCCGACTCATAGTCATAGCGACCCCTCCTTGGGTTTCCGAGGCAGTATCACTACGGAAGTAGGATTGCCCAACCTTCCGTCCGAGGAGTGGCTGGTGGGTTTGAACCGACAGCCTTCTGGTTAGCAGTCAAGTGCTTTAGCCACTATGCTACCAGAGCTCCTAAAATGATAAGTAGTCATGTTTAATTTAAATGAATAAATGTTTGCTTGCATACCAGTTGCTGCCGCTAATCCCAAGTACCCTTTCCTGTCATGTAGGAATAGTTAGATAAAACTCCTCTGGCTCCTCCCATGTATATCTTTGATCAGTCAAGATGTGCATTTCTCCTTTACTTGTAGGTATTTGTATATTTGTAGAGAAAAGGAACCTATTTACATTGATCTTCATACTTAGTTTGTTCTTTGCTATTGATCAGAATGTGTCAAAGTTCATACACATTCCTCCATACCACTGCTATCTCTGGGATAGTTTTCTCCCAAGAAGGTTTTTGGAATTGTCCTTGGAGAACTGCTGATGTTATTTGCTCTGGTAGCGTAGTGGCTAAGGCACTTGACTGCTAACCAGAGGCTGGCGGTTCAAACCCACCAGCCACTCCTTGGAAGGAAGGTTGGGCAATCCTACTTCCATAGTGATACTGCCTCGGCAACCCGAGGAGGGGTCGTTATGAATCAGGGTTGACTTGACGGCACATAACAACACCACCTGAAGTTTTAATATCTCACATAGAGGTTGTGATTTCTATTGAGCTCAGTTTTGGAGGGCTTTAGTCTGGAGAACATATGGTACCCAAACAGGTGAGAGGAAGAAAAGAGTTTTCTAGAAATACAGTAGCTGTTCAGAGAGTTGGGCAGTTGGGTATTTTTGGTTTTGTGATTTCAAATCTCATCTTACAGCCCAGTGGAAAACAGGCCTTTTGCATATGAAGATCAGGTGACAAGTTAACTGGCTATCAACACCCAAAGCCCCATGGTGAGGTCTTGATTTTAACTAAAGAAAGCAGTTTAAGACTAAAACTTGTCAAGATTTATCCATGTCCAGGAAGAAGTTTACCTTTCTAGGGCAGTGTTCTAAGATTATTAAACCAAGAAAATATAGGTATCATTCATTCATGTGTAAATTTACTGTTACTGAAAGATGGTATGAGGCTAAATGGAATAATAGAGGAAAGAAAAATTTTCATGTGAGGATTACACTTGTGGGTGGGAACTACTATTTGATGTACTGTGATGCCAGTTTCTTAATTAGTTAGGTCAGAAAGTTTTTGAAACCTCCAGATACCTAACAACTCTTACTGTCAAATTAAGAATTTGACTACTTGGTCTAGAAAGAATATTTAAGGAAAAACCTATTTTAAATGAATTATTTTTATCTCAGGAATGAAGTCTTCAGAAAACTTTTTGCCTAAGGCATTTGACTGCTATCCAGGAAGCTGGTGGTTCAAACCCACCAGCCACTCCTTGGAAGGAAAGATTTACCCCCTCAGAAACCCAATAGGGGTCATTATGAGTCGTATCTGACTCAACGGCAGTGAGTTTGGTTTGGTTTTATACTTCTAGAAAGTTCTGGTGGCATAGTGCCTAAGGCATTTGACTGCAAACCAGAGGGTTGGTGGTTCAAACTCACCAGCCACTCCACAGAAGGAAGACTGGGCAATCTACTTCCGTAAAGATTTACCCCCTCAGAAACCCAGTGGGGGTCAATATGAGTCAGAAGTGACTTGATGGCATGGGGTTTGGTTTGGTTTGGTTTGGTTTGGTTTATACTGCCTAGAAAAAAGATTAGACTGAATTATTAGGTAGTTGTGGAAATGCGATAAAAGATACAAGTAAGTGTCTGTTAGTCTAAAATTTATAAAGTGAGTTACAAATTCAGAAAATCCTTAGAATGGGTGATAAGGGGAGATTTTAAAACATTTTTTAGTCTCAAAATAGTCATTGTTTTTCTGAAATGGATAGCTTCATCAAGTTGTTTCTCATGTGACAGTCACTATTCTAGACACTTGGGATATAACAGTGAACAAAATAGATACAATTACCTGCTCATGTGGTGCTTAAATTCTAATGTAACACATGCTTTGTGTACTTCAGATTGCTAAGAGAGGACAGTCTTTTAAAAAAATTACTTGCTTTCTTGTTTTAGGGAATATAATTTGAAAGGCTTTCAGAAATTTGAGTGAGGGTGGAGTTTTACCAAATGTAAAAGATAGGAAAAGAAGAGCTACCTTTATTTGTACCACTCATTATTGTCATGCAGCATTCTCAAAACATTTCAGTAGGTCTTTTTGACAGATAATCTATTTATTGCTTTCATAATTTTAAGTATGTCTTTGAAACGAATAAAATGTTACTTTATATTAAAAAAAATCCTGTGTCTTGAAATTTACTGTAAAATTTTTATGGAATATTGTCTAGTTAGCAAAGTGTGGTGAAACAAAAGCTAAAATGTTAATTTTTGCCTAGAATTTGTTGTAGGAATATTTCTGAAAAAATCAAGTGCCTAAATCTTTTTCATTTGTGGTTTTATCAGGAGAAAATGGAAATTTGTTGAAATTAATTTATAGGTGACATTAAAGAGATAGACAAAGAGAGAGGCCTGCACAAATTGCTTTGTTATTTAAACCTTTCTTTCAAGCTACAAAAGCATTTGATTGGCACTTCACTGACTTAATAGACCATTTGTAATGCAAGAGGAACATTACAGAAGATTTTAGCATTACTTTAAATCTAATCATTTAGTCTGTAGGTGTAAAAATCCTAGGTTTTAACCAAAGGAAATTTGGTGCCTGTTTAAGGAGTATATGATTTAACTCTGAGTTTGTTGCTTCAAGTAATTCTTAGTTCCCAAATAACAAGTTCTGATTTTGGTTATTTTTCTCTGTCATGTTGAGTTTAATTTTGTTAACCAAATGCAAATTCAGTTCTTAAGCAGGATAACTTTTTATACATCATCATCTGGTCCCCCAGTCCTCCCATTCATTCCCAGCTGTAAAGGGCTTCCATTTCTGTACCTACTTGAGATCTTTATTTATGATAATTTTAGTGTAATCACTTCTTCCAGAAAGGGTACACAGTGCACTTTCAGCACCTTGAGGTTGCCTCTGGCTATTTGTATACAGACCTGCTGGAATCTGAAATCAATAATAGGAAGATTTAGGAAGAAAAACGGAGTCTTTAAAACTAGTGGAATAAATTGTTTTAGCTGAAATCTTATTTTAAATATCAAAGTGGAAGACTGGTTATTAGAATGGTTTAAACTAACAGCTTTTCAGCCATTTCTGGTAAGGATGGTTGATCAGTATATGTTTGTGTTCTTGTGAGTAAATATATATATATATATACACACATAAGCAGGTTTTATTTATTTATTTTTGTGATTTGGGTGAAAGTTTACAGAGCAAATTCATTTTCCATACAGCAGCTCACTTACACGTTGTCTCATGACATTGACTACAGCTTACCACAATGCAACAGCTCCCCTCCCACTTCCTCCCCATGGTTACCTCTTCCCTGTGTCCTTCCCTCCACTCACTCTTGCCCCCTGAGCTGTCTCCCTGTGCATACACAGCCCTTCTCTTCTCCCATGATTGTTCTCTCCAAGGAGTATTATCTACCTAATGTAGATGTTCACCTCATATGCCTGTCTTTTGTTTGGCTGGAAGCCACAGTAGTGGGTTAAATTCCAGACCTGAAGGGCAGCTAGGGGCCATAGTCTCAGTGGTTCCATCAGGCTCTAACAGACCAGCAAACCTGGTTTCCCTTTTTTTTTTTCCCCAAATGACTTTGAGTTTTGTTCCACATTGTTCTCCCACTCTGTCCAAGATCTCCTACATAGATCCCCCTCCCAGTGGTTGATAGTGGTAGCCAGGCACCATTTAGTTCTTCTGGTCTCATAGTCATATAAGCTGAGGATCACACAGTGTACCAGTCTCTTAGACAAATTGTTTCCATGAATCTTTGGTTTTCTTCATTCGTCTTTGCTTTGGTTGAGGAGAGACCCATCATTGCATTTAGATGGCCACTTGCAAGATATATAAACAGTTTTTAAATAAAGACATATTTTAGTACTGGATAAGTAATTCCAATCCTGTCCTGTGGTCCTTGACGTGGAAAACATTCAAAGTTCCCAGGTGATTTTATTTAACTCACATTGTTAGTTACCAAAACTTTCCTCTGAGCAACACAGAAATGCAAGCTAATTAAATCTTTATAAATTGCATCATACTTTTGGTCTAACATATATTTTGGAAAATTTTAAAAGCACTGTTGGCTATATTTTTAAAGCACTGTTGTCTGTAAAGTGAAAAAAATCTGAAGTGGAAATGCAGAATTCTTAGAACCCTGTGTCCATATCATTAAGATGGTTGAGAGTTTCAAGAAGAGGTTTTCATAGGGATAAAGGTAAAAATCTTGACATCTGTCAAATTTTAATAGTAATAAAGAATGTCAAATTTAATAATCATATTTTTAAGGTAAGTGTAAGTATGTGTAGAATGCATTTTAAGGCAAAATTTGGGGTGTTATTGGCTAAACACAGTCATTTCTTTGCCAGAGATACTAGGCTGTGTGAGGACTAACCATCTGTCAAGTGGTAGAGACAAAGAAAGGTTTAATATACTAGTCTAAAATTTCCACAAACTTATTGTGAATTGTATTGTCATTTTGTTTTGACCTTCAAACTCTGTGTTGAATATATACTGGGTCAGTCACCCCCCCTTTGTTTTATGAACACATCTATTCAAGGTCTAGATGAGGTTATTGTCACAGCTGATGTGATCTAGAGGCAAGATAAAATATGTTTTGATTCTGCTTTCATGTAATCATCAGAAACTTATAAGTAGGCCACCCACTAGCAGTTACACAAATGACTTTAAGCACATTTATTTTCACCCACCCATTCTTAATTTTGAGTGTCTTAATTCTTTTGGTTTATATATTCAAGCCTTGTATTTCAAACCATTCCTGAGCTGTTTGTGGAGTGAGGGAAGAGTAGCAACAGGAATCCAGATTGCCTGTTTTAGGTACAATATGGTGTGATGTGAAATTGAAACAGCAGATTGGTGAGAAACTTTAGTTTCAAACAAATATAAACTAGTTTGTTCAGTGAAGTCATACACAAAACAGTAGTCTCTATTGACAGGGCAATATTCCCCCCACCCCCACCCACCTTCAGTAATTTTCACATCATGAAATCACTTTGATTCTTTGGGCTAAAAGTCTGTTTCCAGGTCATATAAGATAAATAAGCCCTAATATTGCTAACTGTAATGATATACTTAGATATGTCAGGATGCAGAATTATTTATAGCAGTGCTAATTATATCAATAAAAATAGCAATATTAATACTGTGAGTGTCAAAATCCATTCTTGACAGTATGAGGTAAACAGAACTATAGTCAAACAAAGCAGGCAGCCTGTCTCTACTGTCAGCTCATGAATATGCACGTTAGGAAAAATATACACAGTATAGAGATGGGTGTACTGGTTTAATCTTTTTCAGTTATGTTTTTAAGGTGGTCTTCATTTATAATTCAACATTACATTAAAAGGATGTGGATTTTCAGTTTTGAAATTCTTGGTACACATTTTCTTACTGACTTTGTAAGTAAGTTTTTAGATATTATTTATAATGAAATGCTTTATAAATTACCAGAAATTCATTTTGTATGTATTCTCATGTTTGGACACAGATTACCACTGCAAAAGGAGACTAAAAGAACTTCTGGCAATTTACAAAAGAAAAAGAAACACAAACTACCAACAACACACCTATATACACATACAAACACACTCAAAGTCTAAATAAAGTTTTGCCTTCCTTTAGACACAAAACATGTCCATTTCCATGGTTTTGATTTAAGGAAACACACATTTTCTTTGTAGTTTTAATTATTTCCAATCTGTTTTTATATTTTTATAGTATTGTTAACTTCTTTTCCAAGGAATTTAAAATCAAATAAGTAAAAGTCATTGAATCCAAAGAGCTTTTTAACTTGAGGGGACAACATCCAACTTTTCATTCATTCATTAGATTTAATTCTTATTTTATTGCACCATTGTCAACAATCCCAGATACAGCGGTAGGAGAGGTTGTGCTAGGTTTAGTGCTGCCACTAACAAGTTGTGTGGTCTTGGACCCTTAATATAATGTTTGAATCTTCACCTCACGTTCCTCATCTGAGCAGGAAGCACAGTGGATTGACACAGTGGCTACAACTATGGGCTCAAGCATAGCAAGGATTGTGAGCATGGTGAAGAACTGGACAGTATTTTGTTCTGTTGTACGTGAGTACTGTTATACTATGAGTTGGGGCTGACTCTACAGCACCTAACAACAACACAACAGGCAGCTAAGGAGGTTATGATCTAACAGAGATTATATATTAAAACTGAGAGAGATCTTACTGAGTGGAAAGCTACTGTGTCTTCTCCTTTTGTTTTAAAAACCAATAGGTGGTTGAAATATGAGCCCCAGGGTTACAGGTGAGGAGAGACAACTCAGGGACACCCAAAGTAGCAGGCGGGAAGAGCAAGAGAAAGGGGATTAAAAGCCAGGAAGCCAGAGAGAAGAGCAATCAGCCAAAGGGATTAAGTGAGGAGAGGAAACTCAGGCCCGCCCAGAGTAGTAGGCCGGAAGAGCAGGAGAAAGGGAATTAAAAACCAGGAAACCAGAGAGAAGATCAATCAGCCAAAGGGATTAGGTGAGGAGAGGAAACTCAGGCTTGCCCAAAGCAGCAGGACCGGAGAGCAGGAGAAAGGGGCTAAAAGCCAGGACCTCGGACAGAGAAGCAGTCACCACCAGGGACAATTCAGGGACGCCCAAAGCAGCGGCCAGAAGAGCAGGAGAAAGGGGATTAAAA
>NW_006921782.1:1849056-1859936 GCF_000298275.1 Orycteropus afer afer | reverse complement strand
AAGCCATGATATTTCCAATCACCTCATATACATGTGAGAGCTGGACAATGAATAAGGAAGACCGAAGAAGAGTTAATGCTTTTGAGTTGTGGTGCTGGTGGAGAATGCTGAAAGTACCACGGACTGCTAAAAGAACTAACAGATCTCTCCTAGAGGAAGTGCAGCCAGAATGTTCCTTGGAAGCAAGAATGGCCAGACTTAGTCTCACCTATTTTGGTCATGTTGTAAGAAGGGACTATTGCCTGGAGAAGGATGTCATGCTTGGTAGGGTGGAGGGTCGATGAAAGAGGGGGTCAACGAGATGGATTGACATGGTCGCTGCAATGATGGGCTCAAGTATAGCAGGGATTGTGGGTCTGGCGGGGGATCAGGCAGTGTTTCGTTCTGCTGTGCATGGGGTCGCTATGAGCCTGAAACGACTTGATGGCACTTAAGAACAACAACAAAGGCTTGGAATGGGAGCTCTAATGGAGTAGTGCCTAAGGCATCTAACTGCTAACCAGAAGGCTGGCAGTTCAAATTCACCAGCCACTCTTTAGAAGGAGGGTTGGACAGTCTACTTCTGTAGTGATACTTCCTCAGAAACTCAAGAAGGGGTTGCTATGCGTCAGATCCGACTTGACTGCAGTGAGGTTAGTTTTGGTTTAAGGCTTGGAATACAAAAAACACTATGGTTTTGATACAAAGACATGATTATCAATATTTGCCTGGAACTAGGCAGTAAGTGTGGTAGCATAGTGCCTAAGGCATTTGACTGCTAACCAGAAGGCTGGTGGTTCAAACCTATCAGCCACTCCTTGGAAGGAAGGTTGGACAATCTGCTTCCCTAGTGATGCCATCTCGGAAACCCAAGGTCGCTATGAGTCAGGTCCGACTCAACGGCACGTAACAACAACAACAACAGGCAGTAAATTTAAGTTCAGTACAAAGAAATGCAACATACAGTAATAAACTATGTGCAAATATAGGTTTCCTATCACATTGCTATCATTTACTGAGTTCCTACTGTGTACTACAGTGTGTGCATTATCTAATGTATGGATAACCCTTTGTAATTATTTTTCATCCCATTTTATGGATAGGAAACTGAGGCATACTTTCAAAGTCACAGACGAAAATAGAAAATTTCCAGGGAAGATTAAATTATTCTGTGGATCTCCAGTTCCTGGCATTGTGCATACACTTGAGTAGCTCCCAAAGTGTATTATGAATGAATGGGTGAGTGTTTGTTGAGGGAAATACAGATGGAAGCATGTCCTAATTTTCTTGATCTTGATTTTTCAGTCCGAACAAAATTCTCCTTGGTGTCATTCTCAGTGAGGCCAAATGTTTGAAGGGATTAACTTGTTCTTACATTTGTATCATTTTAAATATTGGAATTCTTCATAAAAACAGGTTACAAGATTTTTACAATGCAAATTTACCAAATTCTTTGTCATTTTTCAAAAGTCACTGTATCAGGAAGCTTGTAATCATAGTTTCTGTTTGTTGCCCAGTTTTCAAATACAAAAAGCAAAACCTTACTAGTTTTCATAAGGAGTCTATGGATGAGTGAAATGAAATACATTCAATTACTCTTTTAATTTTATTTCATTATGTAATGTAGCCTTTGAATTCCTAAAAATACCTGCTGCTTATTGGCACATCTTTTCTTGTTTAATAATTATTACTTTTCCACCTTCATGGATTGTTGTTGTTGTTGTTATGTGCCGTCAAGTCGGACCTGATTCATAGACCCCTCCTTGGGTTTCCGAGGTGGTATCACTACAGAAGTAGATCGCCCAACCTTCCTTCGTGGATTAGGTGGTTTTAAATGAGACTCCAACAGGCATAAGGTGGCACAGAATCTAGGCTTCTATTATGTAACTTTAACTATGTCATTGTACTGAAAGAAAAGTTCAATTTTATTTGATAGTATAAATACATTTCTTCCAAAGTAATTGGCTCATAAGATCAGCTTAGAAAAGCTAATGCCCATGAGTGTGGATTATATTTAGGATGCACAGCATAAATTAATGAAAAAGGAATTAGAGAAACTTTTAAAATACTTTTTTTTTTTTTTAATTTTTATGTCAGATAACTTAAATGACAAAGCAAGTAAAAGCAGATAAATATGCCATGCATATATATACAACCACTTCTCACTTACTGACTTGGTTAGGTTCCAAAGACCAGGCTGTTAAATGAAAATCAGCATCTTGTGAAAAAAAGATGATCACATCAAGTCACAAAATGGAGGATGACTACATCAATACATAACTGCCAAACTACTGAAAATCATGGCCCAGGCCAAGCTGACAACCTTCACAGCTAGTGTTACTTTTACTTTTCACTTTGGCATTTGTTACTGCCAAATGTACATTGTTAATGCACAAAATAGTCATATAGTAGATTTAGTATTATAAATGTAAAATGTTGGACACTGAATACTTGGTAAGTGAGGAGTAGGTGTATGCTCACACATGATTATATACAAGATGCTACAGACTTCAAAAGTTTTTAAGAGAGAATAATCACTGTTGAGTTATACTACATATATGAGTTGAGTCACTGGAATAGATTGAAATAATGAAAGCACTATACTATCACTTATGTCTTTTCCTTATCTGTGATATTTTCTTTAGACTTTTATTGTTAGTGTTAGTGCTTTAGAATATATAATGTAGTTATTAGTATTCTTCAAATGGACACTTTGCTGGGAAAAATATACTGTGAAGTTAGAAAGATGTTCAGCATTCATTTTATGTGTGGCACCTTTTCCTTTCTGGTTCACTGTCATTGATTTTCTACTTTGGTTCTTGTTCTTTGACATCTGTGTTACCTAGTCTTCTTAACAGCTATATTGTTTACATCTCACCTCCTTTATATAACTTCCCTCAAAGACGTATTTTTGAAAACCCATTCTCTTAATAATTGTTCTTGTTCCATTTTAGGGTTAAGAGCAAGGCAATACTATGTTGAAGGGGTGACTTGAGCTGAAAAGCAGAATGGAAAAAATGAACAGATTCCAGGTTCCTCTGATTCAGATATTCCACATTATAGTCTCAACATATGTTATAAAGCAAAAGTGTATAAAAGCTAAAAATAAATGGTGATTGATTTTCTGTCATTTTGGGTTATTGATACCTGTGTTTTATCTCTTCATCATGTAATAATAAGTTTTATTATACAAATATGGGTGCATCAGGCATAAAGTAAATTTGGTTCAATATACCGTTTTATATTACATTTAACTCATGTTTAACTTATGACTTAAATTCTTTGACATTCATGTGTCAGGAAGTGGTCATATCTAGAATTATATTAACTGAACTGTGGTTCCTTAAGGGCATCTTTATATTCTTGTGCTTAGCATAGTACCTGATACACATGAGGGATTTGATAAGTGTTTGTTGACCAGGATCTTTTGTATTTATTCTAGACAGATTGCATTGACCCTTGCTTACCAGGCCATCCATTCCCTTATTTTCTGTTGACTTGGGTTCAAATTTAGCATTGTTACAATTGTTCTTACACTATAGGCTTTCTCAGTATCTGGCGCACAGGAGGAATTTGATAAATGTTTGTTGAGCAGGGTCTTTTGTATTTATTCTATGCAGATTATATTGATCCTTGCTTGACAGGCCATCCGTTCCCTTATTTTCTATTGACTGTGGTTCAAATTCAGCATTATCACAATTGCTATTACTCTATAGGCTTTCTTTATACTTTTACCAAACCCAAACATTTTTACACATGGTCATGACTTTTTATCCTTTTAGATACTTAATGAAATTCTATCAGAAATTCCAATAAAAAATATTAATCATGATTCAGAAAAGAAATACATCAAGCTATCTCCCATCAATGGTAAAGCAAATCTGCTACAATCAATCAGGATGTTGTGTTGAATAGAGTATATGAAATTACCTACTGATTCAAGGTTAAAACTCAAATATCATATTCTATATGATACCACCAGAGCTCCTTTTGCATATATAATTTGTCTGTATAGCAGGACAAAATTTTTTGCAATTTTAGATTGTGATTGCAGTCTTGAAAATCTTATATGAGCTTTCTAATTCTTAAGAAAAAAATTCATAAAATTTCGCACAATTGAAAATCACAGTTTTAGTTTGTTTTAACTTATTATCTTAGTTTAGAAGTCTAGATCACTGATACACTTTAGTATTAGGTGATATTATATACTTAATCTTTCTGGATAGCAAAAAAGATAATTTGGCTATGAACAATATGGAGGTAATGTCCCATAAACCACAGGTCAGGACATATATTTAATTCCTGTATAGTAGCTATAACATGCTTTTTCATATTTATGAGACTTTTCCTAATTAGACATTGGAAAACTTACATGATTGACCAAAATTTATCTTTCTACTAAGAAACCACAGCAAATTGATTTGAAGTTGTTTCTAAAATGAAAGATAATTGTCCTCAAATAACTAAAATTGGGATTTCATTAAAGCTTACTTCAGTGATTAACAGCTGTAGTGTATTTTCGGATCTGTGTCCTAAAAGATACAGAGAACTCATTGTCATTTCAAGAATATATGTTTTGAGGAAAATGATGACTCTAAGGAGAAATTATAATGAATTATCAGTCACACATATATACACACAAAAACTTTTTTTTTTTTCAATTAAGGATTCTGAAAAGAAGATAACCTCTATGTGGTTACTATTCATTGTGAATATCTTTTTCAACAACATAAATGGTGGCTATATACATAGACCAGAAGGAAGGTTGGGCAATCTACTTCCATAGTGATACTGCCTTGGAAACCCAAGGAGGGGTGGCTATGAGTCAGGTCCAACTCCACAGCACATAACAACAACAGCGACATATACATAGACAATGCCAGATGAATACACAGGAATCAGATCGACTACATCTGTGGAAAAAGGAGATGGAAAAGCTCAGTATCCTCAGTCAGAACAAGGCTAGGGGCTACCTGCAGAACAGACCATCAGTTGATCTAATGGAAGTTCAAGTTGAAGATGAAGAAAATGAAAACTAGTCCATGAGAGCCAAAGTACAATCTTGAGTATATCCCACCTGAACATAGAGACCATCTCAAGAATAGATTTGATGAAGTAAACACTAATGACCATAGACCAGATAAATTGTGGGATCACATCAAGGATATAATACATGAAGAAAGGAAAAAGTCATTAAAAAGACAGGAAAGAAAGAAAAGACCAAAATGGGTGTCAGAAAAGACTGACACTTGCTCTACAGAGTAGAAAGAAATGACGAAGTAAAAGAGAAGATTTCAAAGGTGGCTCAAGGAGAAAAAGTAAAGTAGTATTATAAAATATGCAAAGACCTGGAGTTAGAAAATCAAAACGGAAGAACACACTCAGCATTTCTCAAGTTGAAAGAATTGAAGCAAAACTAAAACCTAAAACTAAAGTTGCAGTACTAAAGGATTCTATGGGTGAAATATTGAATAATGCAAATGTAGGAAGTATCAAGGAAAGAAGGAAGGAATACATATAGTTACTGTCCCAAGAAAAATACAACCATTTCAGGAAGCAGCATATGATAAAGAACCAATGGTATTAAAGGAAGAAGTCCAGGCTACACTGAAAACACTGGTGAAAAACAAGGCTCCAGGAATTTATAGAATACTGATTGTGACATTTTAACAAATGGATGCAACTCTGGAAGCACTCATTGATCTGTGCTAAGAAATTTAGAAGACAGGTATTTGGCCAACCCACTGGAAGGGATCCATATTGGTGCTCATTCCAAAGAAAGGTGATTCAACCAAACCAAAAACCCAAATTCACTGCCATTGAGTCGATTCTGACTCATAGCAATTCCTCCTTGGGTTTCCAAGGCAATATGGCTATGGAAGTAGATTGCCCAGTCTTCCTCCTAAGGAGTGGCTGGTGGGTTTGAACCGCCAGCCTTCTGGTTAGTACTCAAATGCCTTAGGCATTATGCCACCAGAGCTCCTGGTGATTCAACAGAATGTGGAAATTTTCAAACAGTATCATTAATATCACAGATGAATAAAATTAGCTGAAGATAATGAAAATATAATTATACCATATATCAACAGGGAGCTCTGGTAGCATAGTGCCTAAAGCACTTGATTGCTAACCAGAAGGCTGGCGGTTCAAACCCACCAGCCACTCCTTGGAAGGAAGATGGGGCAATCTACTTCCGTAGTGATACTGCCTCCGAAACCCAAGGAGGGGTCGCTATGAGTCGGGTCTGACTCGATGGCACATAACAACAACAACAATATATCAACAGGGAACTGCCAGAAACTCAAGGTGTATTCAGGAAAGGATGTGGAGCAAGGGATATCATTGCTTATATCAGATAGATCTTGGCTGGAAGCAGAGAATACCAGAAATGTGTTTACCTGTGTTTTACTGACTGTATGAAAGGATTTGACTGGTGGGTTATAACAAATTATGGATAACATTGTGAGAATGGGAATTCCAGAACACTTAGTTGTACTCATGGAGAACCATACATAGAAAAGTGATGGTTTTGAACAGAACAAGGGGATACTGCATGGTTTAAAATCAGGAAATTTGTGCATCAAGGTCGTATCCTTTCACCATACTTACTCAGTCTCCATGCTGAACAAATAAGCTAAGAAGATGAACTGTGTGAAGAATATGACATCAGGATTAGAGGAAGACTTATTAATAACCTGTGATATGAACAACCTTGCCTGCTGAAAAGGAAAAAGATTTGAAGCAGTTACTAATGAAGTTCAAGACTATAGCCTTCAGAATGGATTATACTTCCACATAAACAAAAATCCTTAAAATTGGACCAATAAGCAGCATGATGATAAACAGAGAAATTAAAGTTGTCAAGAATTTCCTCTTACTTTAATCCACATTAACACCCATAGAAGCAGTAGTTAAGATATTAAACAACTTGTGCATTGGAATTGGACAAATCTGCTGCAGAAGACCTCTTTAAAATGTTAAGAAGCAAAGACATCACCTTGAGGAATAGAATGCACCTGACCTAAGGCATGGTATTTTCAGTGGCTTCATATGGATGTGAAAGCTGGACAATGAATAAGAAAGGTAAAAGAAGAATTGATGCCTTTCAATTATGGTGATGGTAAAGAATATATATATACCATGGTCTGTCAGAATTATAAACACATCGATCTTGGAAGAATTACAGCTAGAATGCTCCTTAGAAATGAGGATGATGAGCCTTCTTTGTCTTGTACTTTGGACATATTATCAGGAGAAGCCAGTCCCTGGAGAAGGACATCATGCTTGGTAGAGGATCATTGAAAAAGAGGAAGACCCTAAATAATATAGATAACACAGTAGCTGAAACATAGCAATGATTGTGAGGATGGCGCCGAACCAGACAGTGTTCTGTTCTATTGCACATAGGATCGCTATGAGTCAGAAGTGACTTCATGGTGGCATTTGACTGCTAATCGGAAGGTTTGTGGTTAAAACCCACCAGTCACTTCATGGAAGGAAGACTGGGCACTCTACTTCCGTAAAGATTTACCACCTCGGAAACCCAAAGGGGATCACTATGAGTTGGAACTGACTAGATGACAGTGAGTTTGGTATTATTATTATTTTTTTGATTAACAACAACAATAAAGTGTGTATCTTCCCTTTTACTTATAGTTCCAATCTGTCTGCTTTTCTATATCACATGACTGCTGAGCTATCTGAACAACTGCTGTTGTACCTTTGGCGGAGAAACACTGTTTTGATACTTTTTCTGGGATGGGTTGGGCAAGGAACTAGCAAATAGTTTAGGGTTCAAGATCAGAAAGCAGGAGACATTGAGAAGAACAACTTGGGCTTCAAGGTCTATGAACTCCCATGGGGGAAAAAAATTAATATTTGCTCATCTGGAGTATTCAGGTTTTCCTGACTAGGTAATAATCCATGATTAGCTGAATGTGGTAACTGAGTATTCTCTGTCTCTGCAACTGAGAAGGAATACAGGGACAAAACAGAAACAAGTAGTTGTCCTGAATCAAATTTGAAATCATGGCAACCCCATGTGACAGGATAACAGAAATCCTTCAGGTGCCTTGGCAGGGAACTGACAGGTTGTCTCTTTTTGTTTTCTATCACTTATGATATATCTGCCATTTAGGATACTCTACCAATCAGACATGAGCGCCAGTGAATTTTCAAAGAAAAATAACCATCCATTCAGGATGCCAAGTATGAAAGAGAGGAAGATCTGCAGACAGTCCATTCTTTGTACTTAATGTGCATGAATTGGATATATATTTTCAAGCTGCATGTTTGATACTAAGCCTCTTGACATAACAATAATAAAAATATTACTGATAATACTATCAAAGCCTCAATCATACAAAATGGTGGGATCCATAGAAAGTGTGAAAGGACCCCTCATGGTACAGTGGTTAAGTGTTAGCTGCTAACCACAAGATCTGTGGTTTGAACCTACCATGCGAAAAAAGGCCTTGATATCTGCGTCAATAAAATTTACAACCTAGGAAGAAACCCTAGGCTACTTTGTTCCATAGAGCTGCTGGGAGTCAGAATATACTTGAAAGTACAGAAGAAAAACAATGAGAGATGTAAATACATTCAGTTCTACAAGTTTCAAGATGGACTTTCAGAATTTCTTTTGTTTCTTTTCCTGGTCATAAAGGAAAATTCCTTATTTAGGTACATACTTCTGATGACCTCTTGTTCTAGAATAGGGATACTGCAGTTCTGTGGGAAGTGTGGGCCTTCACATCTGGATGTAATGATAATGCTGTATTGTGTTTTGACTTAATAAATGGCCCTGGACAGCTAAACACAGCTGTGTTATCTGTTGTTATATTTCATTGGAAATTCACTCCTTGTAATTTATAGTGACTGTATCATGAATACTTTAAATAGTAAATATTTTATCATTTAGTTACCAGACACTAAATTTGCCATTGGCTATTTTTATGGTTTTGTAAAGTATCAGGAAATAGTTAAATTATGATTCATTTGTTAAGAACAGCATTACAAAAGAATAAATATGTTTATATTCTTTTATTTCAGAAACATAAGCATACTCTTTAGAATCTATATTCTACCTTACAATTAAATATAGCTAGATTCTGATTTGGAGAAAACAGAATGGGTAAATGTGTCTAAGTCTAAAAGGCTTTCTATTATACCTGACTTTACCAAGAGTACTACTCGATTTTAAAAATTTCTTGCCCCAATAATTTGGCTTTTGCTTTCTTCATAAATATTCATGCTATTTCAGTAGTCTAATCTTCATTTTCTCTACTACCAATAATGGAGACAATGTTATAAGAAAGCTGGAAACAGATCTTAACAACACCTACTGCCGTTGAGTGGATTCCAACTTATAGCGACCCAGTAGGACAGAGTAGAACTGCCCCATAAGGTTTTCAGAATGTTTTCTGTAATGTTTACAGAAGCAGACTGCCACATATTTCTCACACAGAACGGCTGGTGGGTTCATACTGCTGACCTTTACGTTATCATCCAAACACTTAACCACTGTGCCGCCAGAGGGACAGCAGTTCTTTCTATTTCTTTAAATAGACCTCAGGCAAGGATAGTGGTAAAAATTACCTGAACAATTTGTTTGATATTATGAATTCCACCTAATAAAACCATTTCAATAAATTAGACACATTAGGACTGTGCACTGATTATATTAATAAAGTGAATTAAGAGCAATTGTGATGTATATATTTTTAATATAACTTCACAATTGCTTAACAATAGTAATGTTACTAGATCAGTAAAAGGACTTTAGTATATGCCACATGCATATGTCACAGCCAATCATCTATTTCTCTTTTGCTTCTGTTCAAGAAAATTTCTAACCATTCATGATCACTATCTCAAATGTGAGTTGAAGTTTGGTAGAGAACACCAAAGAAATCTGCAAGTAACCTACTTACTCTGATCCTGAGGAAACTGAGGTGATCTCTTAATATTATTTCAGTTTTTGTAAGTCAGGAAAGACATTTCTTTCACTTCAGAGTAAGCTCTGAATACCAGTGTTTTGGTTATCTAGTGCTCCTGTAACAGAAGACCACAAGAGGATGGCTTTAACTAGCAGAAATTTATTCTCTCAAAGTTTAAGATGTTGGTAGTCCAAATTCAGGTATTAGCTTTATCTAGGAGAAGGCTTTCTTCCTCTGTTGGCTCTGGGAGAAGATCTTTGTCTCTCTTCAGCTTCTGTGGGCCCAGAATTCCTTGGAGATGTCCATGTGTCTTGATATTCCCCTAGGTGTTTGGGGCTACTCAGTGCAGGGACTCCAGGTCCAACGGATTCACTCCACTTTTGGCTCTTCTTTCTTGGTCAGTTGCTCTCTGCTGGCTTTTTTCTCCATTTATCTCTTTTAAAGTAAAGATGATACCAGCCTCACCTGAGGGAATCAGAATTGTGACCTGATTTCTGAGTATTACATCCCACCCTAATCACCTTACAACTGTTGGGCCAATCACATTAGATCACATCATGGGTGAAGATAACATCATTACATAACTGTTAAATTACCTCTTTACATAACTGCCAAACCACTGAGAATCATGACCCAGACCAGGTGACACATATTTTTTGCGTACACAATTCAATCCATGATAAACTGATAATGGGTGTTTGGTTGTTTCTCATTTCTTGCTAATATGAATAGTACTGACATAAACTCTTACATGTCTTTTGGTGATGCTTTTAATACATTCCTTGGGTTTTTGGATCATGAGGTATGTTTACATGCATTGTGCCCTTCCCTTATCCTCAACTTTGCAAGGGATTTTCAAATTGTTTTTCTAAAATGGTATTACCCGTTTATACCCCCACTAGCTCTGGTAGCGTAGCACCTAAGGCACTTGACTGCTAACCAGAAGGCTGGTGGTTCAAACCC
>NW_006921782.1:1840144-1848941 GCF_000298275.1 Orycteropus afer afer | reverse complement strand
CCTAAGGCATTTTATTGCTAACCAGAAGGCTGGTGGTTCAAACCCACCAGCCGATCCTCTGAAGGAAGGTTGGGCAATCTATTTCTGTAGTGAATACTGCCTTGGAAACCCAAGGAGAGGTCGTTGTGAGTTGGATCTGACTTGAAGGCAGTGAGTTTGAGATACTAATTATGTCTCTTCTGATATGTAGCTTCTCTTTTTACTTCCTTTAAGGTATTCTAATGAATAGAAAAACATTTTTTATGTAATCATACTTATCATTTTCTTTCATGGTTAGTGCTTTTTATGTCTTCTTTTAAGAATACTTTTCTGGAGTTGTATATGTATATATATATTTTATAGGGATGAAAATTAATTTTCTTCTAAAGCAGTATCCACTTTTTCAGCTCTATTATATGTTCTCATGTTCCATTAGTGATTTGGCATGCCTTCTCTCATATAGAAAGAGCCCATATATCTGTTTATAGGCTCTCTTTTCTGTGCCATTGGTTAGTTTAACTATCCCTATGGTGGCACAGTGGTTAAGCTACTCAGCAGCTAACAGAAAAGTCAGCAGTTCAATCCCACCAGCCACTCCCCAGGAGAAAGTTGTGCCATTCTGCTTCCATAAAGATCTATAGCTGTGGAAACCCTATGGGGCATTTCTACTCTGTTCTATAGGGTCACTATGAGGCAGAATTGACACAGTGGCGGTGTGTTTGGTTTATACCAATGACACATTTTTTTAAATTACTTTGTCATTAGGTGCTGTTGTGTCAGTTCCGACTCATAGCGGTACTATGCCAGAATGAAACACTGACCTGGTACTGTGCCATCCTCACGATCATTGCTGTGTTTGAGCCCATTGTCAGGCTATCTCATTAACAGTCTTCCTCTTTTTTATTGCCCCTCTACTTTACCAAGCATGATATCCTTTTCCACGGACTGAACCCTTCTGATGACATGTCCAAAGTACATTAGATAAAGGCTTGCCATCATCACTTCTTGGGGCATTCTGGCTGTAGTTCTTCTAAGAGAGATTTGTTTGTTTTTCTGGCAGTCCATGTATTCTTCAACACCATAATTCAAACACATAAATTCTTCTTCTGTCTTCCTTATTCATTGTCCAGCTTTTGCATGAGGTGTTTGAAAAGATTATGGCTTGGGTCAGGTGCACTTTTGTTCTCAAAGTGACATCTTTGCTTTTTAGGACTTTAAAGAGGTTTTTTTGCAGCAGATTTGCCCAATGCCATACATCATTTGATTTATTGACTGCTGTTGCCCTGGGTATTGATTGTGGGTCCAAGTAAAATGAAATCCTTAACAACTTCAGTCTTTTCTCCGTTTATCACGACTTGCTTATTGGTCCAGTTATGAAGATTTTGTTTTCTTTATGTTGAGGTGTAATCTGAACTGAAGGCTGTTATCTTTGATCTTTATCAGTAATTGCTTCAAGTCCTCTTCACTCTCAGCAAGCAGGGTTTTGTCATCTCTATATAGTAGGTTGTTACTGAGTCTTTCCCCAATCTTGATGCTATGTTCTTTTTCATATAGTCCAGGATTACTTGCTCAGCATACAGCGTGAATAATTATGGTGAAAGGATACAACTGACACATACTTTATTTTATTTTTATTTATTTATTTTAATTGTTATTTTTTAATTGTGATTTGGGTGAATGTTTATGGAGAAAATTCATTTTGTATTGAACAATTCATATACATTTTGTGTTATGATGTGTCCTGATTTTAAACCTCACAGTATCCTCTTGTTCTGGTTGAATGATGGCCTCTTGGTCTATGTACCTTATGAACACAATTAAGTGTTCTGGAATTCCCATTCTTCACAATGTTAGCCATAATTTGTCATGGTCTGCACGGTTGAATGCCTTTGCATAGTCAATAAAACACAGGTAAACATCTTTCTGGTATTCCCTACTTTCAGCCAAGATCCATCTAATTTCAGCAATGATGTTTAGAGACCCCAGCCTTCCCTCAGTCCTGCCCAAGCACCATTATTTTTATTCAGTAGAATCAAGTTAACCATTAAAACCAAAGTCATTCTAGAAAAGAAAATGAAGATATATGATTTATAACCTAGGAGAAGTACATAAACTTGTTTCGGAAATGGAGTCAGAGATATATGGTTACTGATTTTGAATAGTAGGTTGACTGTATATGTGACATGTCACCAGGTCTGATGTCATATTTATCTTTGGCTAGTGGAATCTCCTTTACTGATCTGTCTTTTTCCTTTCTCAGATGGCCAGACTTGTTAGTGGTCTATTTTTCAAAGGATTGACAAGTATTCTGCTTAATGTTTCTAGTCAAGAAATACACTTTGACAATTTAATCTGCCTCCATTCTTAATTATTTGTGTTTCTAGGATGCTTATGTCTTTTGTTTTCTATTCTTTGTGTCTATTTTGATTTTTTAAAATATGTGATTCTGTAGGTAATTCAGGAGCTCTGGTGGCATAGTGCTTCAGGCATTTGACTGCTAACCAGAAGGCTGGTGGTTCAAACCCACCAACCACTCCTCGGAAGCAAGGTTGGGCAATTACTTCCCTAGGGATACTGCCTTAGAAACCGAAGGAGAGGGTCACTATGAGTCGAATTGACTCAACAGCAGTGTGTTTGTTTTTTTGGTTTTATAGGTAATTTATTATATGTTTTATTAATAAGTCATATTAAAACATCTTCAACTATTAATCTACTATTCTAGGTTTTATTAATTACGTGAAGGGCAGATGTTAAGGTGAAAAAGGTTTCTGTGGGGTAGAGTGAAAATAGATACAAAAATTTTAAGAAATGATGGCAAAGACTGATACATTTTTGAAATTCCTAATAGTTCTACTCTACTCTATGCTGACCAAATATTTTAGAGGAACGTAGATTTAAGGAAATGAGGAAAGAAGCTTCTTAGACCTTGAGCAGATGCAACAGGGAGAGGTGCACGATTATATGGCTCACATGCTTAGCCTTTGACACGTTATTTGGGAAGGAACAATAGGTAGAACATTGTGGGAAACCATGCATGTTTTTCAGAATGATTGGGGTTATGAGATAAATTACTAGGCCCTACCTTCGATTGATACATGTTTGTCTTAAGAGTAGGTGTTTGACATTGGAAATCAGGGTTTAGAAAAGGCAGATCTGAGAGGGGTGAGGAATAGATGTTAAGTGATCTAGTTATGTAAATGGAGATTTATGGAACGGTGATTGCCAGTAAGGGTTGAGAATCAATAAACACTGAAGTACTTAAGATATAATCTATAAGGGAGAGAAATATATTAATCAGATTGTATAGACAGTTATAGGAAACTGTAGTCTGAAAGAGGATGAATAGAGTTAATGTGTTAATTTATAGACAAATGTCCATTGGAAAAGTAGGAGCTTAGACTGTATGGAGGAGCAAAAGTAGTAAAAGCACTATGGTGTGATAGACTCTGATTGAATTAAAATCCATGGAGAACAAGGATCTCTTCAGAGATACAGGACTATACAGAGGTATAATTTAACTTGATTTATGTGAAATGTAGGAAGTAACATTGTTCATTGAGGAAGATGTTTAACATTTAAAAGATAATTGAGGGAAAGATACAGTCCTGTGCTAACATTTAGCTAAGGAACATAGAGTAAATAATTAGTCTCTGCTCATTGGATTTACTATCTAAGTCAATAAGGAGGGCCCAAATAGAGAAAGTGTATTTTATAATTTTGATTTATACTTTAAAACTTCAGTTGGAACTCGGTAGTCGTTATTTTGTTTTTAACTCTCCATCCCTCCATTAGAAATTAAACTTCCACCTTACCTGTGTATTTTTATCTTTTGCTTCATGAAAAAAATTGAGACTCCATCATGATATTGTTCACATTGTTCTTTTTAGTGAAGATGTTTTGCATATATACATGTATTTGCTTTGTGGCCAATTTCTAATTCCTTCAACATTTAGAAGGGAAACTGAAGTGAGAATTTAAACACTGAGAAGAATCCTCTAAGGTCTATAAATATATAGTTCCATAAAGATTACCAAAAAAAAGACCACTGGCCTTTATAAAAGCTGCTGTATATTCTAATTTAAAACTTAAAATTGGTAAAACTTTATCTAGCACAGAAAGAGACATATTTCATGAGAAATAAACATTTTATAATAAAAATAAACTTTGAACTTTGAAAACAGAATTGTTGATACTGAGATTTTCCAAATAATGTATCCTTTCTATAGCTACTTACTGGAATATGGTAGGTTAGTGATTATGTGAATTTAATATGAGTGAATCTTTAAAGACTTCAAACAAACATAAGCCCATCTTTAGAAATATAATTGCAGGGAAGTTTTATATCCTTTCCTGCCCCACTTATTTGTGTCAAACTAAAAAAATTTAGAAAATAATTCTTTACAATGCCTTCTTTTCCCATAGACACTAGTAGATTGCCAAATAACCTATCTAGACTATCCTGCTAACAGACTTTCACTTTATTATCTCTGACTCTTACATTTATTTTCTTCACAGCCTGAAACCTTTCTGGTTCAAGTCTCAATAGATTATAGAATGAAAGTATTTCTTCCATCTTTTCTTTTCCCTTATTCCAAAGATAAGTCTGTACTTCATCTTAAACTTGTTCTGCCACTCAAGGGAAGAAAAAATAGAATTACTAAAAGTAAAATATGAAACAGAAAATGTGAATTATACACTACTTTTGTCTATAATATATATATTTTTATATAATAAAAAATATTTTTAAAAAATTCAGTCAAGAGAATAAATCACCCCTCCAACTGATTGCCCAGTTATAACTACATACAAATTCAGGGAATTTCAGGGCACAAACTATGAAACGGACCTTATCTCAACAGGTTATAATTTTATGTTATTTAGTATAGGCAGTCCAGGTTTTAAAGCACTTTGAATTATCACCTTAAAGGAAAAAGCTCAGGTCTGAAAGTACCAAGCATGCCTGTCATCATTTCCCATTAGTTCTGAAGTGTTGTTCCTTTCCAAATCCCTACTCTGTTGTGTTTCTTCTGATTAAAACCATTTTGGAGTTGTGGTTACTCCTTGCCATACTAGCTAGAATACTTGGATCTGACTCAGGAAACTTTGCATTTTCTCACTGTCCTTTTCTTTTCAATGTACTTAATTTACTGCCTTGAGCCAAGCATGTTATCTGTGTCAGTCTGTTACAGTGTTTAGAGTACTGGGTTGGGGTCATGAGACCAACTTCTTCCAATTTGAAATTTTCTTTAGTTTCTCATTTGGGAATTTTTAACTACTGAATGATTTTTTTTTTTAAACTTTTCTTGGGGCAATCTACTTCTGTAGTGATACCTCCTTGGAAATCCAAGGAGGGGTCGCTATGAGTCGGATCAACTAGATGGCAGTGCGTTTTTTGGTTTGGTTTTCCTAGACTAAGGCATTCTGTCATCTACCCCCATCTGGCCTATAAACATCCTGATAATCTCATCTTCCTCAAGGCTTCACTTTGTATATTCCCCAAAAACATTACTGACTTTTATTACTTAAGTGCCGTGTATAAATCTGACCCTTATTAGTAATCCAGATAACTAATTTTCAGTCTTCTTTCTCCTTCTTTCAACAGTCTGTATTAGAATGATGGGTAGAGTAAGAGCAAGACAGTATGAAGAGGAAATATTTGAGAATTACTTTATTCATCTTAGAAATATTAAATAGGAAGTTGGTATTTGTTGTTGTTGTTAGGTGACATCAAAACTATGTGGACTCATAACTGCCATGTGTATAACAGCACAAACGTTGCCTGGTCCTGTGCCATCTCCAAGTCATTGTTATGCTTGAGCCCATTGTTGCAGCCACTGTGTCAGTCCACCTCTTTTGAGGGTCTTCCCTTTTTTCACTGATCATCATTAGAGACATCTTTTTAGTGTAAAACCATTCTGTATGTTAGTTCTAGCTGAGATATTATAATAGTTTGAAATCAGATTTGTTGGAATGGTGAATGTGCTGGGTGACTTAGGTGAAAGTCCTGTGTTTGTAACTTACTATTTTTATGATTTTGTGCAATTTGTGTAATCTTTCTGAAGCACAGTTTATTACTGTAGAATTAGAATAATGGCAAATTGCTTCACAAGGATTAAATTCAATAGTTGATGTGAAGGAATTTAAAAAATTGTAATGTGATACTGTAGATGTGAATTGTTACTATGGAGAAGAAATTCATAATACAGTAAAATTTGAGAACTTCTGGTTTAGAAAGAAAAGTAGAAAATGGATTATTATTTAATGAGTTTTTGCTGTGTTGAAGTATATTTTATCTGTTCTTACTAAATGTTGATGTTAGGTGCCACTGAGTCAGTTCCGACTCACAACGATGCTGTGTACAATACAATGAGACACTGCCCGGTCCTGTGCCATCCTGATAGTTGTTTCTGTGCTTAAGCTGATTGTTGCAGGCACTGCAACCCCTTTCATTGAGGGTTTTTATCTTTTTTGCTGACCAGCTATTTTACCAAGCATGATGTTCTTCTCCAGGGACTGGTCCTTTTTGACAACATGAACAAAGTACAAGAGGGAAAGTCTCGCCCTCCTCAATTCTAAGGAACATTCCGGCTGTACTTCATCCAGACAGATTTGTTTGTTCTTCTGGCAGTCCATGTACATTCAATATTCTTTGTCAACACCATAATTCAGATACACCTGAATCTTCTGTGATCTTATTCCATGTGCAGCTCTCACACGCATAAGAGGCTACTTAAAATATCATGGGTTTCATGACATAAATAGATGTATGCACACGAATGTTCATTGCACCACAATAGCAAAAAGATAGAAACAACTAAATGCTCATTGGAGGAGGAATGGATCAACAAACTATATAGTACATACACACAGTGGGATACTGTGCAACAATAAAGAAATGATGGATCTGTGAAACATAACATGGATGAACTTAGAGGATATTATGCTGAGTAAAACTGGTCAATCACAAAAGGCAAATACACTATGACATCACTACTGTAAAGAGTCAAGAAAAGAGTTTCACACACAAAAAAAGAAATATTCTTTGATGGTTATAAGGAGTGGTTGGATGTGATAGTTAAGGATGTGTGTTACCTTGGCTGGGCCATGATTTTGTGTAGCTGGGCAGCTGGATGTAGTTATTCTCCATGATGAGATTGTAATCACTTCCTTGATGGAATCTGCTATGAGCAGTTATGTAGTTGCCTTCAGATGATGGCCTGATTCCAGTATATAAGGAGAAGCTTTGAGAAAGGTCTCTAGTCTCTACCTTTTGGGATGTTGGGATCCTTCATTTGGCCAAGTCTTCATCTCCAGATTCTGGCTTGAACCGATGGACTACTGTGTTGCCTGCCAGTCCTGGGATTGTTCTTGGACTTGAACCTGCCGTGTTGCCTGCTGATCTTGAGATTGTGCTTTTTACCTTCCAAACTTGGGTTCACCATCCTCAGCAGCCAGCAGCTGCCTGAGTTAAGAGATACCTCCAGCTTCAGTGGGCCTGGAACAGAGGCACAAGTTTGGGGGCCTTCACCCACCCTCGAGAGCTGACACTCTGAATATGGACTTCTAGCCTCCTAAACTGTAACAGAATAAATTCTGTTTGTCAAAGCCATCCACTTGTAGTATTTCTGTTATAGCAGCCGTAGAGAACCAAGACAGTGGGGTAGGGAGGGTAAACCACTAACTGGAGGGTAGACATACTAACTTGGGTGAAGGGAATTAAATTGAAACACCATGGTTTGAATCAGGGAACCTTACTCTTCAAAGTGACATCCTTGCTCTTTAACACTTTAAAGAGGTTTTTGAGAAGATTTTCCCAATGCAATACATCGTTTGATTTCTTGACTGGTGGTGCCATAGGCATTGCTTATGGATCCAAGTAAAATGAAATCCTTGAAAATTTCAATCTTTCCTCTGTTTATCAACATGTTGCTTATCATTCCAGTCATAAAGATTTTTGTTTTCTTTATCTTGAGGTATAAGCCATACTGAAGACTATATATAGTCTTTGATCTTTATCAGTAAATGCTTCAGGTCATCTTCACTTTCAGCAAGCAAGGTTGTGTCATCTACATATTGCTGGTTGTTAATAAATCTTCCTCCAATCGTGATGATGTATTCTTCATATAGTCCAGCTTCTTGGATTATTTTCTCAGCATACGGATCAAGTAAGTACAGTGAAAGGATACAACCCTGACACATAACTTTCCTGATTTTAAGCCTTGCAGTATCTTCTTGTTGAGTTTGAGTGGTGACCTCTTGGTCTATGTACAGATTCCTCATGAGCACAATTAAGTGTTCTGGAATTCCTGTCCTTCACATCGTCATCAATAATTTGCTATGATCTACACAGTTAAATGCCTTTGCATAGTCAAAAAAACACATGCAAAAATCTTATTGGTATTCTTTTATTGCAGCCAAGATCCATCTGACATCAACAGTGATATCCCTCATTCTTCCACCCTCTTTTGTATCTGTATTGAATTTCTGGCAGTCCCCTGTGAATAAGCTGCTCCAACTGCTTTTGGATTATCTTCAGCAAAATTTTACTTGCGTGTGATATTAATGATCTTGTTTGATAATTTCCACATTCTGTTGGATCTCCTTTCTTTGGAGTAGGCATAAATATGTATTTCTTCCAGTGACTAGTCCATATAGCTGCCTTCCAAATTTCTTTTTTTTCTTTTTTTTTATTAGGATTTGGGTGAAGATTTACAGAGTAAGTTCACTTTTCATACAGCAGTTCACATATACTTTGTCTTATGTCATTGACCAAAATTTACAATGCAGCAGCTCCCCTCCCACTTCCTCCCCATAGTTA
>NW_006921782.1:1821394-1832113 GCF_000298275.1 Orycteropus afer afer | reverse complement strand
CGGCAGAAGTCCACAGCTCAGCGCACCCTTCTCCTCACCTTCTCTGCTTCTTCCCCAGCCACGGTGCACAGTCCGCGCAGTCTCTGGATGGCAGGGTGATTTTTCGGTTAATTCTTAGGTCCTACCACCAGTCGGGTATCTCCGAGCCGCCTGTACTGTCATGGTCACTCAGTTTGCTGTCAGATCACATCTCCGTAGGTCTCCTTTTTTTGTTATTTTCACGCAAATTCTTCTGCTAGTTGGGGTTTAATCCAATTCTGCATCCTTTCCTTCAAGGCTCAGGGGTCCAAGATATCTTCTGTGTCTGTGTTAATTGGTTTCCCTTTTCTTTGTTGAAGAGGGTCTGTGCAATCCTTCTGCCTGGTCCGCCATCTTGCCGGAACCCCTCTCTTCCAAATTTCTTGATGTAAATGAGTGAGCATCTCCAGTGCTGCATCTGTTTGTTGAAATGTCTCAACGAGTATTCCATCAATTCCTGGAGCCTGTTTCTCACCACTTCCTTCAATGCAGCTTGGATTTTTTCGTTATATTACGTCAGTTCTTTATCATATGCTGCCTCTGAAATGATTGAACATCAACCTATTCGTTTTGGTACAATGACTCTTTTTATTCCTTCTATCTTATTTTGATAATTCCTTAATTATTTAATATTTGGCCCATGGAATCCTCCAATACTGCAACTAGAGCCTTGAATTTTTTCTTTAGTTCTTTCAGCTTGAGAAATGCCCAGCATGTTCTTCCCTTTTGGTTTTCTAACTCCTCATCTTTGCATATTTCATTATGATACTTTGCTTTGTCTTCTTGAGCCACCTTTTCAAATCATCTGTTCAGCTTTCTTATCTTGTCATTTCTACAATTTGCTTTAGCTACTCTCTCTTCAAGAGCAAGTTTCAGAGTCTCTTGTGAAATCCATTTGATCTTTTCTTCCTTTCCTGTCTTTTTAATGACCTTTTGCTTTCATCATATATGATGTCCTTGATGATATCCCACAACTTGTCTGGTCTTTGGTCATTGGTATTCAGTGCATTAAATATGTTCTTTAGATGGTCTCTAAATTCAGGTGATATATACTTGAGGTTGTGTTTTAGCTCCCATGGAGTTGTTTTAATTTTTGGCTTCAGCTTTAACTTGCATATGAGCTATTGATGATTTCTTCCACTGTCAGCCCCTGGCCTTGTTCAAACTTATCATAATGAGCTTTTTCATCATCTCTTTGCACAAATATAGTCCATGTGATTCCTGTGTATTCTATCTAGCGAAATTCATGTGTATAGTCACCATTTATGTTGTTGAAAAATGGTATTTGCAGTGAAGAAGTCATTGGTTGTGCAAAATCTTGTCATGAATTTTCCAGTGCATTTCTATCACCAAAACCATATTTTTCAGCTACCGATGATTCTTCTTTGTTTCCCACTTTTGCATTCCAATCACCAGTAATTATCAATACATCTTGATTGCATGTTTGGTCATTTTCTGACTGCAGAAGTTGGTAAAAATCTTTAATTTCTTCATCTTTGACTTTAGTGGTTGGTGTGTAAATATGAATAATAACAGTATTAGCTCATCTTCCTTGTAGGCATATAGACATTATCACTGACAACATTGTACTTCAGGATAACCCAACCCACTGCTATTGAGTTAATTCTTCCTGATAGTAACCCCCACTGGGTTTCCAAGGTTTTAAAAAGTAGATTGCCTCATCTTCCTCCCATGGAGTAGCTGGTTGGCTTTCTGTTCAGCAGTCAAATGCCTTACCCACTACAACATCAGAGCTCCTTGTATTTAAGGATAGATCTTGAAGTGTTCTTTTTGATGATGACTGAGATGTTATTCCTCTTCAATTTGTCACTCCTGGCATAATAGGCCATATGATGGTGTGATTCAAAATGGCGAATACCAGTCCATTTCAGCTCACTAATCTCTATATTAATTTTCATGTGTCCTAGTTCATTTTTTACAACTTCCAGGTTTCTTAAATTTGTACTTCATACATCCCACATTCTTATTATTAATGGATGTTTGCAACTCTTTCTTCTCATTTTGAATTGTGCCACATGAGCAAATGAAGGTCCCAAAAGCTTTACTCTATCCACATTATTAAAGTTGATTTGTTTTTGAGGAGGCATCTCTTGGCTGGTCATATTTCAGGTGCTTTCTGATATTAAGAACTTGTCTTCAGACACTATATCAAACAATGTTTCCCTACTGTTCATATGATTTTTACTGGCTTTTTTTTTTCAGACATTGTCCTGACTACGTCCTTCTTGCTAGTTTGTCTTAATCTGGAAGTTCTGCTGAAACTTGTCCACCGTGGGTGACACTACTGGTATTTGAAATACTGGTGACAAAGCTTCCAGCACAGCAATACACAAAACTACCAAAGTACAACAAACTAACAGAAGAGTGGTGGTCTCAATACTATTACCCACTTTTTTGCTAATGAGGAAATAGATTCAGAGATGTGTAACTTGCTTCTTGTCCAAGATAGTGAATTTAGAATCTTGATTTAAATCTAGAGTTGCTTGACTTTAATGTCCATATACATTCTCCCAAATCACTCTGTTTTCCAGAGATGTTGTGATGGTGTGTACAATCTATAATAATTAGAAGTATGATAAAAATTTAATCTTTTATGGAGGCCCTGAATAGTTTAAAGTGATTTTGAAGAAAAGATGACTTTTCTTTTAAGAGACCTCACACTTTCTATTCTTAAAACTTTCTCTACAACCATGGTAAGTAAAACAGAATGGTACTGGTGTAATGACAGACACATAGACCAGTGGAATAGAATTGAGAACTTACAAGTAAAACCATCAATCTACAAATACCTCTTCTTCAGTAAGGGTCAGAGTTCATTTAACGGGGAAGAAAGAGCCTCTTTTACAAATGGTGCTGGCAAAACTTGATATCCATACACAGAAAAATGACTCAGGATCCATACCTCACACCATGTACAAAAACTATCTCATAATGGTTCAGTGGGCTAAATGTTAATGCTAAAACTATATAGTTCCTGGAACATAGAGTCAAAATTAGAGGACTTAATTATCAGTACAATTAGCCTACCAAACAAAACTAAAGATGCATGAACAACAGAAGATAAATTAGATAAATAGGATTTCCTAAAAAATAAATACCTATGTTCATCAAAAAACTTTACTAAGGTATTAAAAGGAGAATTCACAGACTGTGATTATTACTCATTTTACCTATATAAATGGACTGGCATTGGCCATTTTTAATCAGATGATCATATGATGTACTGAGAATGACAGAATGATGAGGAATGGTGTCACGTTCATCACCAAAAAGAACATTTGAAGATCTATCCTGAAGTGAAATGCTGTCAGTAATAGGATAATATCCATACATCTACAAGGAAGACTAATAAATACTACTGTTATTCAAATTTATGCACCGACTGCCAAAGCCAATGATGAAGAAGCTTTTGCCAACTTCTGAAATCCAAAATTGACCAAACATGCAATCAAGATGTATGGGTTATTATTGGTGATTGAAATGAAAATGTTGGAAATATGGAAGAATCATCAGTAGTTGGAAAATATGGTCTTGGTAATAGAAATCACACTGGAGATCATGATAGAATTTTGCAAGACCAATGATTTGTTGTTGTGTTGTTGTTGTTATGTGCCGTCGAGTCGGCCCCGACTCATAGTGACCCCTCCTTGGGTTTCCGAGGCAGTATCACTACGGAAGTAGGATTGCCCAACCTTCCTTCCGAGGAGTGGCTTGTGGGTTTGAACTGCCAGCCTTCTGGTTAGCAGGCAAGTGTCTTAGCCACTATGCTACCAGAGCTCATTGTAAATAACTTTTTACAACAACATAAACAGCAGCTATACATGTGGACCTTGCCACATGGAATACACAAGAATTAAATGGACTATATCAGTGGAAAGAAGTGCTCAAGAAGCTCAGTATCATTAGTCAAAACAAGGCCAGGAGCTGACTGTGGAACAGACCATCAATTGCTGATATGCAAGTTCAAGTTGAAGACAATTGAAACAAGTCCACGAGAGCCAAAATATGACCTTGATTATATCCTACCTGAATTTAGAGACCACCTGAAGAATAGATTTGATGCATTGAATACCAATGACTGAAAACCAGAGGAACTGTGAGATGACATCAAGAACATCATCCATGAAGAAAGCTATCATTAAAAGGCAGGAATGGAGTAAAAGACCAAAATGGATGTCAGAAGAGACTCTGAAACTTGCTTTTAAATGTAGAGTAGCTAAAGTGAATGGAAGAAATGTTGAGATAAAAGAGCTGAACAGAAGATTTCAAAGGGCAGCTTGAGAAGACAAAGTAAGGTATTATAATGAAATGTGCAGAGACCTGGAGTTAGAAATCAAAAGGGAAGAACACGCTTGGCATTTCACAAGCTGAAAGAAGTGAAGAAAAAATTCAAGCCTTGAGTAACAATATTGAAAGATTCTATGGGCAAAATATTGAATAATTCAGGAAACTTCAAAAGAAGATGGAAGGAATACAGAGTCACTGTACCAAAGAGACTGGTCAACAGTCAGTCATTTCAGGAAGTAGCATATGATGAAAAACCAATGTTACTGAAGGAAGGAGTCCAAACTACACTGAAGGAACTGGCAAAAAACAAGGCTCCAGTAACAGATGGAATACTCACTGAGATGTTTCAACAAATGAATGCTTCACTGGAGGCCCTTACTCACTGATGCCAAAAAATTTGGAAGACAGCTACCTGGACAACAAACTTGAAAAGATGGATATTTGTGCCCATTCCAAAGAAAGGTGATCCAACAGAATGTGGAGAACAGATTGAAATTATCAGGGATTTCATTGTATTTGTATCTACAGTCAATATCCAATGAAGCAACAGCCAGGAAATCAGATGTCATATTGTACTGGGCAAATCTGCTGCAAAAGACCTCTTCAAAGTGTTAAAAACAAAGATATCACTTTCAAGACTAAGGTGTGCCTAACCCAAGCTGATATTTATACAGTTAATTGATTAATCCTGTCAATTCTGAATTTGCCAGAACTCTTACAGATAATATACAACAAGTTATGGTGATACTGCCATGTATATTAATTCAACAACATATATGTAATTAATTAGCACTTAATGAATTTTGAACATTGTTCTTTACACTCTTAGGATACAGGGATGACAACAACATGGCTTTGCCTTCAGTAACATTGACATTTTATGAAAGAGATAGGGATAGAAACAATCAATTCTATTTGTCCTAATAAAAATGCCTTTTTTCAAACATGGATATATGGGTGGATAGATAGGTAGACAGGCTGAACTATTAGGTATGTCTATGCTGGGGGGAGGGTTCCCGAGACCATGTATAGGGTTGGCGGACAATGTTTCTACAAGTGTATTGGTATGTTCTGTAAGAATTCCCAGGTATATAGTAGAGCTGACAAGGGACAAAGTTGTAGTCACTTACTGGGCACAGCCAGCTACCCAGAGGGAGCAAGTAGTTGGACCTGTGGGCTCGGGACCATAATCGCAGAGGACATTAAGCTCAATTGGCATAACATACTACACAGAAACATTGTTCCACATCCTACTTTGGTGAATAGCGACTGGGATCTTAAAAGCTTGCAAGCAGCCATCTAGATGCAACAACAGGTCTTTCCTCGACCATAGCAAAGAAGAATGAATAAAATCAAAGGCACATGGAAACAATTAGTGCAAGCAACCTGGTACACCATGTGATCCTCAGCCTATATGACTATGAGACCAGAAGAAGTACATGGTGCCTGGCTACTACTGTCAACCACTTAGAAGGGGATCTATGGAGGAGATCCCGGATAGAGTGGGAGAACAATGTGGAACAAAACTCAAAAAAAAAAAAAAAAAAAGGAGTGGGGGGAGCAGGTTTGCTGGTCTGATAGAGCCTGGTAGAACCACTGAGACTATAGCCCCTAGCTGCCCTTCAGGTCTAGAATTGAACTTACTCCTGTGGCTTCCAGCCAAACCCAAGACAGGCATATGAGCTGAACATTTACATTAGATAGATATACTCCTTGGAGAGATCAATCATGGGAGAATAGAAGGGCTGTATATGCAGAGGGAGACAGCTCGGGGGCAGGAGTGCATGGGAGGGAAGGACACAGGGAAGAGCTAACTGTGTGGAGGCAGTGGAAGGGGAGCTGTTGCATTGTGGGAGACTGCAGTCAATGTCATGAGACAAAGTTTAGGTGAGCTGCTGTGTGGAAAGTGAATTTGCTCTGTAAACTTTCACCCAAATTACAAAAAAAAAAAAAAAAAACCTCTTTTTCTGCAATTTTCCTCTTTCTTTCCTTGGGAAGTAAAGTCATATATATCAAGTGCCCATTATATGTAGATACTGTACTCAAGAATTAATACATTTGATGCACTTTGAATAGTGCCTTGTACTTTGTAAGTTATCAATAAAAGTTGTTTATAATTATCAATCTAATTTAATCATCAAAATAAGTCTGTGTTATAGCAGTTCTTACTTTATAGATGCACAGTATAAGGCTCATGTATAAATAATTTACTTTTGGTTAGAGGCCAATACATATTAAAGTGTCATTTCAAATTTAGAATTGAGTCCAAGGTCCATGTATTTGAACAGTGATCTCAAAAATAGTACCCTTGGGAATATGCAAGAGGACATACTAAGGATTGAGAAAAGGATTTCAAACTTTTATGATTTTTTTAAAATTTTTTAAAACATAAGGAAGTAAAATTTACTAATATTTAATATGCAGATTAATGTTGGCAATATCAAAGCATCATTTGTCATGTAAATTATCAAAGCATCCTAAGGGGAGAATGAAACTTCATTTGCTAAAGGATTAGAGGTACTGAATTTTACCTGGGCTGACCAGAAGGCTTGTGGTTCGAACCCACTAGCCACTCCTCAGAAGGAAGATTGGGCAATCTACTTTTGTAGAGATACCACTTAGGAAACCCAAGGATGCTATGAGTCAAATCTACTAGATGCAGTGAGTTTGTTTTTTGAGTTGTAAGGAATCACCAGTTATGTTACGTTCTCTAGTTTAAACTATCTCTTCCATCACAGACAAATGACTGAAAAAAAAAAAAAAATAGCAGGATATAAATAGTACTAATAAGCCAAGCACATGTGAACAAGTATGTCCCCAGAAATGGTTATGAATATTTTCTCAACCACATCACAAAGTAAAACAATTATTATTTAAGTATATATGACAATAAGTCAACCAAAACTATCAAGTGGTTTATTTGAAATATGAATTTATATTCATTGTCATTAAGGATATGGAGCTCTGGTGGTACAGTGGTTAAAGTATTTGGCTGCTAACCAATAGGTCAGTGGTTCAAACCCACCATTTGTTCCATGAGGGAAAGATGAAGCAGTCTGCTTCCATAAACATTTCCATCCTTGGAAACCCTATAGGGTGATTCTACTCTGCCATATAGGGTTGGTATGAGTCAGAATCAATGGCAGTGTTTTTTTTTTTTTTTAATCACTAAGGATGAACCTCATCCTTAGTGTAGGGTGTGCCTTGAGTCATTTTCTAATGATAGTGGAATGCCATCCCATTGGTAAAGCATTGAATTCTAACAATCCAAATCATGAAGAAAGCATCTACAATTTTTTTTCCAGCAATGTTTAATGTTACATGATACTCAATCCAGATTTTACAAAGTTATCAAACTTAATGTGTAGAAGCTTTTGGGGGATTTTTAAAATATTTTTTCTTCTTTAATAGGAAAAGACAAACACATGTATCTTTGGAAATATTGCTCTTTCTTGAAGAGCAAATCTAATGCAGGAAAATAATATGGCAACATAACATACCACTTTTATTTGTCTGGAAATACTGTGAGAAGTTGCATAGAAAGCATTGCTGAAGATTTGAAGAAACAAGTGTTTCAACAAATGTTGTAGTGTGGAAAGTTTCCTATACAGTTGAATAAAAGTCCAAATCTTTATACCATTTTAACCAATGATATTTCCTAGATTCAGTAATATGAATAACTACATTTTTATGAACCTCTGAAAGGAAAGTGTACAGGAGAAGATAACTACTAAGTAAAAAAAATATTCTATAGGTAAAACAGTGCATTCTGGTAAAACAAAAGAAGTGTGTTAAGTATAATCACAGAGTGGTTGATTTGACTGGCATAGAAAAAAAAAAGATTTCTGAGTAGTTGCAAGCTACTTCTATGTATTAACTCATTCATAAGCAAACTATCTTAACAAATAAATTCTTAACTATCTTAGCAAATAAATTCCATCCAAATTAAAAGTACATACAAATGCTGCTTCAGGATGCCTTTGATGTGGTTAATTTGTTGTTTTTAGAATAAAAGCTTTAAAAAGTATTAAAAATTGGAATAAAATACAATAAATCTTAAAATATTAGTAGAATCTTTACAGTACTTTAATAAGATGGAGAGTGGCCATGAGTATAATTTACACCACTTGAAGTTCAATGGTTATCCAGCACCAGAGGATTGAAAAGCGATACAAAATTAAGAGTTGTCATGCATTTTTCTTTTACAGAATGACGGGGTTCTAATTTTGCTTACCTTTTCTGTGATGACAAGTGGCTGTCAGTACTCTGCTCTCTAGCAGATATTTTTGGAGAAAAATAAATATATTTGATCTCTCTTTTTAAAGTAATGGTACCATTAACAATAAGTAGTAAGTTAACAGCTTTTAGAAACACATTTTAATACTGAATATTTATAATTATTTTCATTATTAATGTGATTTTGTTGCCAAAATCTATATAAGTATAAAACTCTAGTTTCTGTATACTTTGTATAAAAACTTAATTCTGTATATTTTTAAAATGTGGAATTTAAGAACTTACTTAAAAAGTTTCCAAATGAAATCTTTAAATAGGTTTTAAACTTCTTTTGTAAAAATAACAAAAGTGTAACACATACCTATTAGTTTCTAGGAATGACTGATTGACATCTGGGATGATAGAAATTTACTAGCCAAACTTCAATAAAAAGTTCTACATTTTAGTAGTTGGGATTGAGAATTGAGTACTGTGATTTAGTAAGCATAGCCTATAATGCTTTTCACTTGTTTGGATCTATTCTTTTGTGAGCCCCCCCCCCCAAATGCTGTGACAATCTTTACAGCCGAGTATCACAGTAAACTGTATGTAGCATCAGATTTTCAGATGATTGCTTCACAAAGTATAAAACCAAGCCAAGGTGTTAAAAAAAATGACACATTTAATCACATTTCTGTCTAGAACAGTTTTTTTTTTTTTTTAAATAGGAGCAAAATTGTTTTAAAATTGCTAATATAACATAATTAAAATCTATTTTAAAATTGTTTATTTCTTATTTATCTCATCCTTTTATAATGTGTATTACTATATAGGTCCTATAATGTATATAATTTACAAATAATTAACATTCATATGAAGGGTTGGGACTTATATTATCCACATATTAATATTAATTAATATATTAAAGTTGATAAATTTTAATTAATATATTAAATTAAATATAATATATAATTTAATATGATAAATTAATATATTAAAGCACAAACAAATGATTCAAAACAGAGGGACTTTATCTAGGGAATTGGTTACAAAAGTGTTGGAAGGTTTGATGAAGGGAAAGGAAGGCAGGGTTATATTTAGTAATGGGGACCTGTAGAAAGTCTCTATAATGTAACTGGAGGAGAACAAGGGGGAAAGATTGTTACCCAGAGTTCCCAAGTATTGTGCTGCTTGGTTGCTGGAGCCTTGCTGCTGCTGCACTGCCACTGCTCTGCAGGAAACCAAGCACCTGTCCTCCTATTGGCACTGCAAAAGACCAGGAATCCACAGTTCCACTGATGCTGTGGTGTTTGCCAAGGCTACTAGAGCTTACAGTTGGCTGCTGCTTTTGTACAACTATAGTGTCATTGCTCCAGTCAGCAGTCCTGTAAGTCAGATTCCAAGAGTTTTGTGCTTCAGAGGCTGTGGGAGCACCATTGTTGAGATTGCTATTGCAAGAAGCAGAAGGAAAGGAAAAAATTCTCTTTGCCTTTGGTCTCCTGCCTGTTCTTCCTATTCTTGCAAAGCAATCTGGGAAATGTAGTGTTTTCAAATTCTGGCCACAGAAGAGCACATGGAAGGGTGAGAACAGAAACATCTACACAGAGGTGTTTTTTTTTTTTCCGTTTCTTCTTCTTGTTTTTTTTTCTTTTTTTTTTTTTAGATAAAACGATGGGCTGTGCAATTTTAAACCTGGAATCCATTGTTCTCAGGTCATTAACTCCATGGCAATTATAAAACTACATTTTACAGGAATTTTTATTAACTTGTAGGAGATGAATTCTGGTTTGTTATCTGAAACTAGGGTTGATATTCAGAGATACACACTGGTAATTCTGTACCACTTGTTTATAGCCATCATCTGTTCTTACTTCTTCTTGTTGTTGTTATGTGCTGTCGAATTGGACCCAACTAAGCTACCAGAGCTCCTTGTGTCTTACTAGTTACAATAGTATTTGTGATTGATTTATGCCTATGCGTTATCAGCTATAAATATTTTTAATATCACCCACTTTCCTGCATAAAACTGCTCTAATTTATTACTTACTTTGATACACTTACTTTTTACATAGTAGTAGTAGTGACTATGTAGCAGTTAGAAAACTTCAGAATTTTCTTTAATCATTTATAATATCTAATATTTTATAATATCAAGTATTTTATAATATCTAATATTTT
>NW_006921782.1:1817245-1821229 GCF_000298275.1 Orycteropus afer afer | reverse complement strand
TAACAATATTTTGTTATAAGCATATGCATTTTAAACATATGATTCAACTGCTAAAGCACAAATTAATTGGGTGACATATTGAACTAAGTGCATTTATTGGTTGGGGAAGTTAAGGAGAGAGGTTTAGTTATTTTAGGCAAAATATTAACTTAGAGAGGTTTGCAGTTTATTTCAATAGCAGACCTTTGAATCTGACTTTGTAAGAGACATAATTTGAATCCCAAACCATTAAATTTCTAAATTGAACTTCATAAAGAGAATTTATTTCTTTCATAGCACTTTTTCATAATTAATACAGATTTGATTATGGATAATGTTCTTCTCTTATTGATTACTAATAAAACTGTTTCTGCAACTAGTGAGATGCTTGTTTCATGTGCATATTCTGTACAGGTTTCAATGATATTGGGAGTATTCTTTGTGTTGTACAATGTTCAATTATTACATTTGAAGAAGTACAATGTCATCAGTTTGAAAAGATACAGCAGGCCTTCTTATTTAATTTAGTGATAAGCTCAAATTTATGGATATTTAACGTGAAGTAGAATTTGTTTTCTACAGATTAAATACTATGTTTGAGATATAAATTGATAAACTAGTCAAAATGAAGTAAATGATTATTTGAAATACCAATATAATTATTGAAATAATATTTAATATAATTAAAATTTTTATTTCACATGTCTTATAAAACATCTTACACATATTCTGAATGTATATGCTTTGATTAATGAAATTTCCTGTATTTGTCATAGAAAAAAATCATTTTCTTATAGAAAAGACTGAGATTTTATGTGAGTTTTATGTAGAGACTATTTCAATAACTTTTTTCTATGACCTTACTCATTTAAAAAAAAAAGATAGGGCTGTAACCCTGTAGCTTATCAGGGGTAAATGAGCTTTCTTAAACAGACAAAAAAAATTATTGTTTCTACCTGTTTTGAATCATCTCTATGGCCTGTTGCCTCAGAGGACTTAGCAGGCTTTACCATGCTGACTCCATTATTAGTAACTGGCTTAAAACATTACTAGACAGATTGTTATTAATGTTTCAGTAATCAAACTGGTTCATGGTATGTGTCTTTGGTCGCTTTTGGTTTTATTAATTTATGCATTAATTTTCTTCATTGTACTTTACATTTTCCTGTGATACATTTAATATTGCTTTCCTCAAATATAATAGTGTATTCTAAAATAAGTATTGAAATTGTCTAAGGGATACATATGCTTTCAAGCCTGTTTCATCATCCTCATATCACCAGTTCTTTATTCCAGAAAAAAAAATGGAGTGATTTTGTCAATCCCTTCCCTCTAAACCATGAAAGCAAACCCACTGCTGTCCAGTTGATTCCAATTCATAGTGACCTTATAGGACAGAGTAGAAGTACTCTGTGGGGTTTCCAAGGCTGTATGTAATCTGTAAGGAAGCAGATTGCCACATTCCTCTCCTGTGAATGACTGTTGGGTTTTGGTTAGCAGTTGAGTGCATAACCACTTTGCCACTAGAGCTCTTTTCCTTCCCTCTACCCCCTCACAAATTCCATTTGTATTTTCCTTGAAATGACATTAAATGTACAAATTAACTTGGAATGAATTGGCATCTTTATAAAGTCTACCTGTCCAAATATCTGAGATCTTTCTCCATTTTTTAATGTTCTGCAGCTCTGTTGTAGTTTCTTTTTATCTGTTCTGAATATTTCTCATCAAATCAATATATTATTATAATCTCTCAGTATAAAACAGAAATTGGATATTTCTTCCTTTGAATATCTTATTAAGTGGTTAATATAGATATATCATTGGGAGCTCTGGTAGCATAGTGCCTAAGGCATTTGACTGCTAACCATAAGGCTGGCGGTTCAAACCCACCAGCCACTCCTGGGAAGGAAGATAGGGCAATCTACTTCCGTAGTGATACTGCCTTGGAAACCCAAGGAGGGGTCACTATGAGTCGGGTCTGACTCGACGGCAAATAACAACAACAACATAGATATATCATAAATATCATAATTTTTCTATGTTTTTTAACCAGCCAAAATTGTGGCCTTTTAATTGGTACCTTCTTCCTCATAATAGAAAACTAGAACTTTAGAAAACAAAACAAAATAGAAAAGTAAAATTAATCTATTTTTGTGGTGTAGTAGCTAAAGCATTTGACCGCTAACTAGAGGGCTGACAATTCAAACCCACCAGCCTGTCCTCGGAAGGAAGGTTAGGCAATCTACTTCTGTAGTGATACTGCCTCCAAAACCCAAGGAGGAGTCACTGTGAGTCAGGATCGACTCAAAGGCAGTGAGTGAGAGTTAAGTCTGTGATGTTTTCCTATTGAACAGTTAAAAAATACATAAGACTATCTAAATTTAGCCAATGTGTTTACTAATCAATTTATCTCATTTGATTTTCATAACAACACTATTAGGCACTGACGAGCAGATGTTCATTCTATCACCATATATCACGAATCAGGGATCTGAAATTGGGAGAGTTTGAATGACTTACCTAACAGACTATGCTTATCGCATAGTAGAGGTAGAGCAAGAATGTATGAGGCTAGATAATTCTACCTGCTTGCTCTTCTAAATTGTTTAGAAACATTGCATATCTATACAGATGCCTGAAATTCCCAATAACAGAAAAATCTGACGTTCCTGTATGGATTTAAGTTATACTAATTATATTTTTCCTTTTATAAACCTTATTGTGAACACACGAAAAAGTGTATGTGGCATAAATATACAATAACGTAAAGTTTAAAAGAATATCCATATAATCACCAGCATTGTGCCCCTCCCCCCACTTTTTTTTTGTCACGTTGCTATTGCTACCCACTGAGGTAAATAGAATACTGACTTTTATGCCAATTGCTTCTTCCCTTTTCCTTATTGTTTTACCACAGCTGGTTATTTTTACCCTATAGGAGCTCTGGTGGCCTAGTGCCTAAGGCATTTGACTGCTAACCAGGAGGCTGGTGGTTCAAACCCACTTGCCACTCCTTAGAAGAAAGCTCTATTTCCGTAGAGATACTGCCACAGAAGCCCAAGGAGGGGTTGCTATGAGTCAGATCCCACTCCTTGGCAGTGAGGTTCCCCCCCCCACCACCCATATATAATAAATTAGCTCTAGTGGCCTAGTGCCTAAGGCATTTGACTGCTAACCAGAAGGCTGGCAGTTCAAACCCACTAGCCACTCCTTGGAGGCAGATTGTGCAGTCTGCTTCCCTGGAGATACCTCTCGGAAACCCAAGGGGGGGTAGCTATGAGTCAGATTCAACTCAATGGCAGTGAGTTGGTTTTTAATATATAAAAAAGAATCACATTATGAGTATTATTTTGAGACTTGCTTTCATAGTTATAAATCATGTGTGTAAGATTGATGCAGATTGTTTTCTGTTGTTATAGATACTCATTTTTATTTCCTATGTAATATTCCACTGTGACTATACCATAATTTAGTAATTTTCTTGTTCATAGGCAATTGGGTATTTTCTAATTTTTGGTTGTTATGAACAAAACTACTATTAATACTTGTGTGGTACTTGCTTATTTATAAAACAAAACCATTAGATTAAATATGATAGTGTATTTAGCACATTAAGTACAGTTTCTGGCAAATATAATAGTGGTAAATTATATTTTAAGAAAACATCCTTGCTAGCTAATAGTAGCAACTTTTGTACATTAAAAGTATGTAGAGACCGAGTTTTTGAGTCTTAAGTTGGCACCATAGCAGTGCGAATCTCACCAATCTGCTGGACAAACAACATCTAGAACGATTAAGCTGCCTCTTTTGAATCTTCTGTATGACTTTAATTTTTGCTAAAATACTTTCTGTATTTGTTTCATTTTCTTTCTTTTTCTTGTGTTTGACTATAACCTGTACGTATGAATGAACTATTATGTGAGTGTTGAAACTTTGAAGACAGTTGCTAGCACAGTCTTAGATTGTTTAGGAGAGAGGCTTGACAAGGAAGCAGAAAGAGTCCAT
>NW_006921782.1:1788032-1817145 GCF_000298275.1 Orycteropus afer afer | reverse complement strand
TTATGTTTTTTATTTAATCCATTTATTCAACCTTTACTGATTGTGTTATGGAAACACTTTCTAAATACTAAATATATTCATTTCATTTAAGATCAGGTGTATAGTTGTAACGACAATGATAATAACCATAACAATCTTGTAATCTAAACATTAATCTCTCTGCCTCTTCCTCGATGGTCATGCTTCTCCCAAATATTTGTGGAAGAGGGAAGACTCATATCCATCTGAGTCAATTCTATGTTAAAGATACTTTTTACTTTTCATCATTCACTATTCACTTTTAACTAGCCATTATTCACACTACCACTGGCCACTCCTTGGGACTCCTGGACTCTTTCTCATTAGGAAGGTGCTATGTTGAAAAAGCTACAGTCTAAGGGTAGATGTACCACAACACTTTCATTTTTTTCCATCTCTTTCTCATATTACTAAACAATGCTGCAGGGCAGCAAACATTCCTGAAGTTTCAGAGAGAAGGCAGCTATTTACATAGCATTTTTCAAGCTGAAAGAACTGCAGAAAAAATGCAGGCCTCAAGTTGCTATATTGAAAGATTCTATGGGCAAAATACTGATTGATGCAGAAAAGATCAAAAGAAGATGGAAGGAATACACAGAGCCACTGTACTAAAAAGAATTGGTCGATGTTCATCTATTTCAGGATGTGGCATATGATCAGGAACCCATAGTACTAAAGAAAGAAGTTGAAGCTGCACTGAAGGAACTGGTGACAAACATGGGTCCAAGAATTGACAGATTACCCATTGAGATGTTTCAATAAAGGGATGCTATGCTGGAGGTGTTCACTCATCTATGCCAGGAAATTTGGAAGACAGCTACCTGGCCAACTAACTAGAAGGGATCCATATTTGTGCCCATTCCGAAGAAAGGTGATCCAACAGAATGTGGAAATTATCAATCTCCTTAAAATCACACAAAAGTATAATTTTGCTGAAGAAAATGAAAAAAAATGGTTGTAGCAATATACTAACAGGGAATTTCCAGAAATTCAAGCTGGATTCAGAAGAGGATGTGGAATGAGGAATATTATTGCAGATGTCAGATGGATCTCAGCTGAAAGCAAAGAACACCAGAAAGATGTTAACCTGTGTCTTATTGACTACACAAAGGCATTTGATTGTGTAGATCATAACAAATTATAGATAACATTGTGAAGAATGAGAATTCCACAGCATTTAACTGTGCTTGTGAAGAACCTGCACCTAGAACAAAAGGCTGTCATTTGAAAAGAACAAGGGGATACTGCATGGTTTAAAATCAGGAAGAGTGTGCATCTGGGTTGTATCCTTTCACCATACTTACTCAATCTGTATGTGGAGCCAATAATCTGAGAAGGTGGACTATATGAAAAAGAGCATTGCATTAGTATTAGAGGAAGACTCAATGACATCCTGCAATATGAAGATGATACAGTCCTGCTTGCTGAAAGTGAAGATGACTTGAAGCACTTACTGACGAAGATCAAGGACTACAATCTTCAGTAGGGATTACACCTTAACATAAAACAAATATCCTCACAAGTGGACCGGTAAGCAGCATCAAAATAAATGGAGAACAGATTTAAGTTGTCAAACTTTTCATTTTACTTGGATCCACAGTTAACATTTATGGAAGCAGTAGTCAAGAAATCAGATATCATATTGCACTGGGCACATCTGCTTAAAGAGGTCTGCAAAAGACCCCTTTAAACTATTAAGAAGCAGAGATGTCACTTTGAAGACTAAGGTGTGCCTAACCCAAGCCATGGTATTTTGTGTGCCTCACATGCATGTGAAAGCTGAACAATGAATAAGGAAGACTGAAGAAGAATTGATGCTTTTGAATTGTGGTGTTGGTGAAGGATGCTGAAAATACCATGGACTGCCAGAAGAATGGACTAATCTATACTGGAAGAAGTACAACCAGAATGCTTCTTAGAAGTTAGAATGACCAGACATTGTCTCACCTACTTTGTTCATGTTGTCAGAAGAGACCAGTCCTTGGAGAAGGATATCATACTTGGTAAAGTGGAGGGTCAGAGAAAAGGAGGAAGACCCCCAATGAGAAGAATTGACACAGTGGCTGCAACAATGGGCTGAGGCATAAGAAGGAGTGTGGGGATGGTGCATGATTCAGCAGTTTTTCATTCTGCTATACGTGGTGTCCCTATGAGTTGGAATCAACTTGATGGCACCTAGTAACAAAAATGATGTCTAAGTAAAGACTAGGGAGCTCTGGTGGCACACCTTAGTCTTCAAAGTGACATCTTTGCTTCTTAACACTTTAAAGAGGTCTTTTGAAGCAGATTTCCCCAGTTCAATATGACATATGATTTCATGACTCTGCTTCCATAAGTAGGAGCTCTGGTAGCATAGTGCCTCGGACACTTGACTGCTAACCAGAAGGCTGGTGGCTCAAACCCACCAGCTACTCCTCAGAAGGAAGGGTGGGCAATCTACTTCCATAGTGAAACTGCCTCAGAAAGCCAAGGAGGGGTCACTATAAGTCCAGTCCAACTTAATGGGCACATAACAATAACAACAGCTTCCATAAGTGTTGATTGTGTAGATAGTGGTAAATTAGTTTATTTTCTTGCCTTTTCAGAAGTATTTTTTTAAAGTATTAATTTGCCAGCAAAACAGTGATCAAGATTAATTGTTACTCTAAAAATAATGATGTTGTGCATTCCAGTGAAATATCTGTCACTTTTCCACAATCACTTAACAGGTATATGTTCTATGTACTTGTATAAGACACTTTACTAGGCACCTTGGGAAAAATGAATAAAATTGTACTCAAAGAGTCTATAAATCACCCTGTTAGATAATAAACTATTTCTTTTTAAATCCATTTCCAATATATTCCCTTGCTTCTTTGTCTCTCTCTTTTTCACGCATACCTCTTTCATAGACTGCATTTTAAATGTAGGTATTTATATTTGTTTTGTTAGATATTATTTTTAGCTTTTTTGGGGGCATAATGTTTAAGTGATAGTACAGGAATATCACTTCATACAGAGGCAAATTACTTGTTTGCTCTAATTATTTTGTTTGTATGCCTTTCTCCCAACTATCCTATGAACTTCAAAGGCAGGACCTGTGTTATATTTTGAATCCTCACTTTTCACTCTAAGTATAATGTGCAACACATAGTGGCCGCACAATTCATATTTAATTATTTTTTTCTAGCAGTATATACATTAGTATCAAAGTGTTTAGAATATATCTCTAAATAACTCAAAGTTAAAACCAACAGTATAAAATCACATGATGGTGTACATTCATGATTTACTCTTTGGTTTCTTTCATTCCTTTCTCAGACTATAGAAAACAAGAAATGTTTTATTTACTATTTACTTAGGTCTTTATGCAAGTGTTTGCATTATTATTAGGTATTTGATACTTAAACTAAGTAATCTTTATGTAGAAATTTTATTGTTTTTAAACAGAGGGTAATCTGTGGAATAAACAGAACAATCTGTGGAAACTTTATATAATGCAAGTAGGTTTTATAAATTAACAACCTTATTGATTACAGGCTATCTTCACATCAAACAAATGAAAGCATGTATATATGGACATTTGGATACAAAAAAGGATGTTCAACAGGTGATACACACTTTTAGATAAAATGGTAGACCCTTAAACCAAATATATTGAGACCTTTGGGTATTTTCTGAGTTCTGGATATAAATTAGAAGTTCAAATTTGCACTATCCTGTATTAATTAATAGGATAGTAAGAGGAATTATCAGGACATGCTGAATTTGAGTCATAGCCACAGAATCTTATGGCTAGATGGAGCTTTAGCTATCATTGCATTCGGATGATAGTATGGTGTAAGGATTAAGTACACAGACTCTAAACCAGACAGTATGCATTCAGATCCCATTATTTCTATGCCCTGTGATCTCAGGCAAGTCACTTAACTTCTCTGTTTCTTCACCTGGAAAATGTGACTAAAAATAATCTCTACCACATAGGATCATCATTAGGATTTAATAAGTTAATAAATGAAAATTACTTAGAACAGTGCCTGGCACATAGCAAGAATACAAACTTTAGCTATCACCATCATCATTATGTTGTCCAGTTCAATTGTTTCCTTTTTAATTTTTATTTGATAGAAAGAAACCTAACCATATGTAGTTATTTGTCCAACGTATACAAACTACTTGTGCCAACATGGGGCCAGAAACAGTTTTTGACTCCCACTGAAAGATTTTTCTATAGGACCAAATTGCCCCATGACATTAACATTGGAAACAATTTAATTGAATTGCTTGATAATTTCTAGATTCTGATAGTTAACTGAGATTATTGCTTTATGCGAGGCATGGTTAATTCAAGTCTTTAAAATCCTTAGTCCCAGCAAAGGAGAGTATCTTGAGCTCCAGAAAGTACTAAGAATATGCCACTTATTACACTTGGCATCCAGTAAAGTGTGCAGATACAGGAAAAGTATTGAGATGCTGTACATTTTTCCACTAAGCCAAAATATTTGTTTTTCTCTTTTAAATTCAACTAGCTAGTTCTTTAGAAAAGGTGAAACACTGCCTTAGCCCTTTACATTCCTTTGACCCCTGCTGGTAGAAGTCATGCACTGTCTTCTTCTTGGGCTGAAACAAAATGAAGCAATACAAAATACGTACAACCTTAGTTTTAGAAGTCAGTACATACAGATATCTAATGTGAATCAGTCTGACAAACTGTGAGGCTTGTGTGCTGTTTTAATTGGCATTTTTCTTAATATATTTGAATAAAGTTTCTGAGAAATAATAGATCATAGTATGAAAACAGAATTGTCAGGCTCAGCAGTAAGAGGTGAAATGCATGCTGGGACGGTTTTGCTCAAAACATGTGACCAGAAGTAGGGGCCTATTACATCACTGTCAGTGCATTTCTTCAATAGTGGTTACTCTTGAGAGGGGTAAAACACTGGTGCAGTAACAAAGAATTAGAATTGGTAGTGTACAATGAGATTTGAATCTCTGGACTCTTGTTTTCATTTTTACTAGAATTTTCCCAGGACTATCTGTGTAATATGTAACTTGATGTTGCCCTTTTAATTTCTGTATTGTAGGTTATCTATTTTAAAATAGCTAAAACAGTATTAATTTGTGTTCTCAAGATGACCCAAGACTCAACTGACATTCTTAAATAGATTTTTGGGAATCAAATGAAGATACACTTGATCTGTAGGTTATACATTGAAATACTTAATTATTTATTTTATTAATCTAAAATTGACTTTTAAGTGAAGGAACTGAAATTTATATAATAAACGAGTTTTGTCTATGCACAGGGACACATTCTGATTTTTGATGCATGATAATACACTAACTTATAAAAAAGGAAGATTTTGCAATGAATATACTTAGGATTATTGGTGCCAAAATGCAAGTTTTGAATAAGTCAGATGCACTCATGTTTTTAATTTTTATGTAAAAATTTTTAGAGAATTTAATCTCTATTCTAATCTTCCTAAGTACCACAAAATCACACACACACACAAATTGTATAGAAATATACTAATGAAATTTGGTGTCTAGGTAGATACAGGAGCTCTGGTAGCTTAGTGCCTAAGGCATTTGCCTGCTAACCAGACGGCTGGTGGTTCAAACCCACCAGCCACTCCTCAGAAGGAAGGTGGGGCAATCTACTTCTGTAGTGATACCGCCTTGGAAACCCAAGGAGGGGTTGCTATCAATGGCACCTAACAACAACAACAGGTAGATAAAGGCAGTCCTGGAGTACAAACCTGTTCTGTTCCTGTCTCTAATATGCACATAAGTTGAAACAGTTAAGTATGATTCATATCTAATGTCAGTCAGTCACATCTTTGTCCTAGTGCATCGTGCATAGGGTACTTTTCTATGCATAAAAAAACATTAGAAAAACTCTTCATGATACACTAAAACATCTTTCACATAATAATAATAGTAGTGACAATAATAACAATGCTTTGATGCATGTAGCAAAGTAGTGGCTGTTTGTTATTATGAGCCACTGTATGTACCTCAAGTTTTTGCAATAGTAGACTTTGGGGGGTAAGTTTTGTAACTATGGGCTGTATATAAATTGGGCAATCCTAATGGGTGGGGTAGGGTAGGAGGTGTGCCTGTAGAATTCTAGAAGGAGGCATAAATCATCAGGCAGAGTCTAGTTTTGAAAACTTGAAGGACAAGGAGAATGGCTTGAAACTAGGTCTGGTTTCTGAGGTTTGTAATCCTGTAGCTGCAAATATATCACTTATGGGAGAAAAGGCACCTGGAGTGAGGACGGGTGTAGGGAGCACGTGATGGGGTGAGGAGTATAATGACAGCATTATTTTGGTTCTTGCATGTGAAAAAAGAAAATTGGTTAGAGGCATCAGACAAAGAAAAACATTTTTTTTTTAAAGGAAGATTTATTTAGGAACATTATTTTTATTTTCCTCTCTTAAAAAAAGAACAAGGGGTGTCTTCTGTAGTTTCAGACCCATTTTCTATGAAACCTTGTCCTGTTTAAGATGGTAGCTCCTTATGGGATTTATTTCTGTCCCTGTAACACTATGTACTATATGCATTGCACCTGTTCACACAGAGTACATTGCATTGTGATGTTTGTATAGATATATGCTTCACATAAGAAGCCAATCTACCTTCTTTGTAGAGTACTAGTCTATTAGTTAATTAAACTTAATTCTGCTTTTGTCTGCAATTTTGTGTGTAGTCCTGATTTATTTACTGAGCAATGATTTCTTTTCGGTTATCAGTTTTGTCTGAAATCAGTTTTCCCATTGTATGGAGTCTGTTTCTTACAGAGCCTCCTTTAAGACTGCTCTGACTTTAAAATCATTCCTAGGCTTTTGTCAGAGCACATTTGTTGACAATCTTCTCACATTAAAAAAAAAAAAAAAATTAAAAGACTGCACAAATAAGCTATGCATTTCACTATTCCCTACTAATATGCAAAAAATGTATTTATGATAATTACATGTACTGTGTGCCAGAACTGAAACAATACATTCCTCATAATGGAGCATAAATAAAGAAGGTGGAGCCAGCTGCTCTTAAACTGTTTATTTGCAAGCAGTAATGATATAGAGAATATACCTTTTTCACTCTGTTAGCCTGGCAATACTGAACCTGTTGCTGCATAAGACGAGTTGTATTTTGCTGGATAGAGTAAGGAGGGCTGTCTGCTGTCTGGTAGGAGGGCTTTGTCTGTGCCTTTCTCTCTGTTTCTTTCTGTTTTTCTTTCTCTCTCCTCTTCTCTCTCTCACTCGCTTGCTCTGTCTCTGTCTCTCTCTCTCTCTCTCTCTCTCTCTCTCTCTCTCTGCCTCCCCTGTCCCTCCCTCTCTGTTGCTCTCTCTCTCTTCCCGTCTCTGTGGTTTGTAAGGTAGGTTGCAGTGTGTGTATATACACAACATCAAGAGCAGGAAAATGGACTCATTAGGGAGGCAGGCAGTCATTACCACTCACACTGTACTTCCAGGGAGACACCGATTATGAGAAGAGAAACAGCGTTGGGGAAGAAGGTAGGGCAGACAACTTTTATAAAAAAAAAAAAAAAAAAAAAAAATACTGCTTCCTCAATCCCCCCTCTACCTATCCTCTTCTTTAGCCCCCAATGCTTTTATTCTTTCTCTCTTGAATTTTAATTTCTATATTTAAGTTTGACAGAGCTATTGCTAGCTTTCAATTTAGAACATTTCTAGGAGGACTACCTTCTACTAATTTTCTTCCTACTCTTTCAAGGGTGTGCCCTTGTGGTTCAGTTTAATTACTTTACAAATAATTACAAACCTATTTATTTTTCTCACTAGAGTACAAAATAAATCAGTATCGTTCACTCTTCTAAAACAGATCCCTCTGTATGTTTGTTAGTTTCTTTGCTTTTCTTGTCTGTTTATGCAATTCCATCTGTCTGTCTATATATCATGTTGTCCTTATTTATTGCTAAGTGGGTTTTCTTAGTGTTTGCCAATGAGTTTTAGCTTCATTGCCAGTGTGGGCATTACTAAAGTGAGACTCTTGTTCTTTGTTTTACATTGAAGTTTAAAGTCCATATTTACTGTTTAAATCCTTGAAGCAGGTTGAATACTTTTTGCCAGCATATTTATTTGATGGCACTGACTACAAGGTGAGAGGTAGGAGCTAAGGGTGGGTAAGAATCAACTAATTATTTTTACTATCACACATCTTCTGTGTTGTATCTGGGGGATGTATTTTGAAAGGAATAAGGTACTTTGTTCTCTAACTTTTATTTTTGCAGATGGACTTTTACATTATAGGGATATCACTATGGTTCCTAAGAATGCAGACTTTCTTAACAAGCAGTTTTTAATCCTGTAACTGTTTCCTTTTAGATGTTACTGTTTATTTATGCTTGGGGTGGGAGGAGTGGGTACTGACCATCTTTTTACAAAGTAGAAGCTATGAAGTGTATCAGGCCATCTTGCGCAGCAACTGTAAGTATTTATTTAACATTTAGGGGATTATAAATAATGTATTTGTTATTTCAAACCTAGTTTGAGATGCTTTCTTTTTCCTTTATTTCTTTTCTCCTTTTCTGTGGTGGGAAAAGTTGCATTTCACAACTAGCTAACATTGTTGAAGAGTTTTCCCAGAACAGGGTTCTTCAAAATTCAAAAGAGGATTTGAATTGTTCCATTTGAAATGGATTCTTTAATAGAGTTTTATTCGGATTTGTCAGAAAGTAAAACTGCTAGTCACTTGATAAAATTAAATCAGATAGTAACATGTGTTTCCAGCATATACATGAGCAATGATAGAAAATGGATGCTGATCTGTAGAGATCTTTGATAATAACAATCACCTTTTTCATAATAAATTATTTATTTAATAGAAGTGGCAGACTTTTTTTTTTTTTTTTAATTCCATTAGGCTTCTCTGACAACACAAAGAAGTCCATAAAGCAATATTCTTAATCCACCTGGGACACTAGAGCAGATTCCCTATCCCATTCTCAGGGTTCAAATCTAGTGAAATGTTTATTAAAAATCCATTATTCAAGGAGAGTGATGAACTTTTGCTACTAGAAGTCTTTTTTTCCCCTCTTCTTTTAAAAAATTTATTCTGAGACTTTTAATTTGTTTATATTGCCTGAACTATCTTTTAAGCTGCCACAGCCAGTTTTGACCAAGGGCGGTACAAATACTACTAAATAATACTAAGTCTACTAAATCAAGTCCTATCAGAGAATTTTTCCCCAAAGGTTGAAGGAGAACTTCTGGGGGAGTCTATTGCAAGTGTATGTTAATATGGTATGTAATAAATGGTGTTTTGAATATGACTGTCTCCATTTTAGACTTTTGACCCCAAAATTTGTTTCAGATCTAATATTTTGAAAGTGTTAGTGTATCAGGCACCTGTCATTTTCTATATTAGCAATGTGAGGGCTGTCTAAAAATCTACTGTTTTTCAAAAGAAATTTTTCATAACTCTCTTAATCAACTATTTTCTTCTTCTGTACACATATATATATGGAGAAGTCTATGTGCATATATGTACATTTATGTAATATCATACATGCATGGATTAGAAATTACAGATTCTTTGCAGATATGACATTTAAAAATTTCATGTTAAGTATATTTATGTTAATTGCAAGCAAACAAAATATAGAGAGGCTTGATGAAAATTTTTAGCCTTCTAGAAAGAATAAAAACAAGAAAAAATTTACTCACTTTTACGGCTGGTTGAGTTTTTGGGGACGTGTATATGTTTTCTTTTGCATTATAATTCTTAGCCTTTAGTAGATCTAAAATATTTTTAGTTAGGAAAAATAACCTTGGCCCTTTCTGGGAGGGGCGGTCACAATCTAAATACAGCACAACATTATAAAATGTGCATTAGTAAACTCAAAACCAGGGTACTCTACTGTATAGGGATTTGGAAAGCTGAAACACTTGCGTCACAGGAGGGTAAGAGAGTGCCAAAAAAATTCATTACCAGCCTTGCTGGTTATGGTGGGCTCTTCTTATCAGCACATGGAATCTGCCTGTTTAGATCCTGAAGTCTTAGTCAGGTCACAGTGTGTTTCATTTTAATGTTGGAGCAGACAGTTATCTAATACACCCACATGAGGAAGTGCTCTAAAGCAGTTATTTCATGTTTTGCCATGCCCTGTAGCTAAAACAATTTGGTACTGAGTGATGTGTGTGTGCTTTTTAACTACTTATCCGATCAAAATCAGCTTTGGCTCTTCGAAAAGAACCAAAACAGTGGAATGCCAGACAATATATTTCAAATGCTCAGCACATGGAACTTTAAACTTTTTTTTTTTCTCTTCCTAACTTAAGAGGAGAATCACTGTGATTATTTTTGATACAGTGTAGAATCACTTTGATTATTTTTGATATAAAATCTACATATTGAATTCCTAGGGTTTACTCATTACGATTTCAAAAATTACTGATAACTTTTCTTTCATTTTTTTCTCCAGAAGCCTACATTCATTAAAAGGATAGCAGCTGCATACTTTCCCTCTGAAATGTTAACAAATAAATGGCATTCCTGTTTATTTATCTATTTTTGAATTTTAATGATTAGTCCTTGTGCTAATTAACAAATTCCTGTATTCATAAAATCTGGCACTTCATAAATATCCAATTGTGTGATTATCTACACATGTTCTGGCCTTCTATAAATATATAAATTATCAGTGGATGTGTTCATGGATTTGTCCAAGCCCAAATAGTGGTCTGTCAGAGGAAGCCAAGTTCAGGCCCTGAGCAAACGTATTGCCCCAGGATCTGGCTAGGTGTATGGAGGCAGCATCTGGCTGATAATACTAACTGGTGATCCTTTCTGGCAAATGATAAACTGATGTTGACATTGCTTGAATGCTGCTAGTTCCAGCCATCTTCAGTGCCATGGGTGGCTTCTTTAGGATGAAATGTTGATAATGAGCATAAGAGTTTTTTGCTTTGGAGGCCACTTAAAATACATATATTTAAACAAACTATATTTTTCAGAGAACTTCTCCAAAAGAAGTAAAATAGTATGCTCATTATAACTTTCTTAGCTAGTGAGGACCTAAGTTAGCATGAAAAGTCACAAAGCACTGAAAAGAAAATCTAAGTATCTTTTTGTTTGTATAAGTGTTTGCCTATTATAAGCAAATTATAGAAATCAGCTATTACTTGTATAGGGACAGTTCACCTACACTGAGGAAAATAAATACTTGCAGTTTGGCAAGTATGTGCATACAAGAATTATTATTAAATTAGAAATCAAATCTCTTAAATTATTTTACATATTATATATGTTTTGGTTATTTTATACAGTTAATAGGGATTATTTACAATGCTGCTATTGTGAACATGGGCCATATGATATTTTGTTCCAAGAGTTAAAATAAGGTATTTTGCAAAACTCGAAACTTAGAATTTTCTTGAAAATTTATGTTTCATGTATTTCCATTTCTTAAGTAATTTCTGGCATTTCACATAATCCTTAGGGACTACAGCCAATGTCAGATAAAATAACTAGCAAAATCTTTTTTTTTTTTTGCCAAAAACCCAAGGGAAATATCCATATCCTAGAAATTCTAGAAAATGCTTGAATTCATCTTTTCCTGTTATATAGTTATTATACATTTAATAATCAAATAAACATCATGCCAATTATGTTTAATATATTAAAAATATTCCTGAGCTCCCTTACTGGCCACTTCAGCATTGGGAAGCTTGTGAGTCTGTGGGCAAATATCATACCATCTATTATAACTATCATGTATGTAGTAATCACTATAGCAAATGCTGGAAATAGCATTCAAGAGTCTATAAGAAAAAGGGCTTTTCTGCTACTCTAGCTGTTTACCTGTAATGATGGATAAGTGACATGCTATTTCTTTACCAAACTATGGAAAATTGGTCTCCACATTGGCTTCATAACTTCTCTTCTACTCCAGGATCAAACCTTTTGGTGATCAGTTCACTTGAAAATAAACAGCTTGGGGACATGGACCTTGCCTTCTGAAATCTTTTGACACTCAACTGAAACTCTGCCCAGGGTGTTTTCTAGTTTAGTTAACCAATGTAATCCTTATTTAACTATTTCAACTTAGAGAATCAGCACCTGACTTCCAAGTGAGATGAAGGAACAAGGGCTATAAATAAGTTCAGTGACATATCTAGTTCCTAGATGGAAACTGACAAGTTTATTATTAATTTTTGAACTATCCGTCTTCCCTTTAAAATGGATGGAAAGGGTAGTAACTGTAGTATAATATGTGTATTTTCTTGATTTTAGAAGTAATTTTGGCACAGAATACTTCTGCATCCCAAGATATGATCTATTTAACATTCATATTATACATTATGTATTTAAAAGGTTACGAGTTTATGGGAAAATGTTCCATATTAAATTTACTAATGTAGTGATTTACATTGAATAAATATAACACTATTTAATTCATGTGTGAGTTTTTAGAAATTAAAAAGATATCCAATGAGTTGAAACTAAAAGTGTATCCTATACAAAATGGTATTTCACTCTTACTCTAAACTTTTTTTTCAGCCATGTTTGAATTTAAGTTGTTTAAATTTTAATTCTATCTAATGTTTAGAAGGTTTTATTTATTTATTTATTTTTTACTAAATGAGCCTGGGTGTTTGCTGTTTTTACCTTTCCTTTCAGAAATGTTCTCTGAATTACTGTTGTAATCAAATTGTGATTTGTTGTAGGCAAATTCCTTTTTATATTATGAGCTGCTTTCTAGTAAATGAAATGTAACTGGGAGAAAATTAAAGGAATGCTATCAGTTTGTTCAGAGACTAAATTAAATCTTAGCAGAAAAGTGTTACTAGTAGAAAACTATGAACATTCTAGGCTATGTGAATTTTTCTGGTAGATGTATGTATTATATGAAAACTGTATTGTTATCTGGGGTGGATAGCCTTGATCCCTGGCCTCACCCTACTACTGGAAGAATCTCTGTGAAGTATGACTATCATTTTTAAGCAAATGCACCTTATTTAGGTGCCAAGACATGTAAAACGTGAGAAAGTATTTCTCTCTTCTATTGTTTAAAAAAGAAGTTGTCAAATATAGTCACAAAGATGACTTACATTGACCTTTTCTTCTTCCTTTTTTATTAGTGGACACTAAAATTCCTTTTGGCTCAATACCTACTTGGGGTCTGTATGTATTTACTGTTTCTGTCTTCTTGCTCATTTGTACTTATGATCAGGGACTTAGGTAGGCCAAAAAGAACTTGAATAGTTCTTACTTTTTCTAGTACTTCAAATTAACAGTGATTTTTATCCCCCCACCTTGTTTTTTTTCTAGAGAGGAGACAAATAGAGATGCTTAAGAAGCAGGTAAAAATAAGATTGCAAGTAAAGCTGAGGTAGTGGTGGTCTATACTTTTGAGGTTTCAAAATTTAGAAGTGTAATGAAAGAAAAAGACATTCTCCCCAGTCTCCAATCAAAGCCCTCAGACCTACCCGTACACAGCATTAATTTTTACCTATATCTGTCTAATGCAGATCTACTGAAATACCCTTTTTACCTCAAGATAGATTCCAGTGGTACCATCCAAAGAAAATCATGGAAGAGAAAGTCAAAATATCTCACATTTCTAGTACTTTCGATTCCAGGTTTCCTTCATACCTTTTGCCTTTTAAACCTTGGACTTGGAGTCATAAGCAGATTTTCATAGTTGATGGACAAATTCCATCTGTTTTGATAAGAAAACTTCCCAACAAGATATTCCCAAAGCATGTCCCCAAACAGCATCATGAGTTCAATTAAAATGGATGAAGAAATTGGCTGAATAGGCTTTTGTGTATGTGTGTGTTTTCCTTAAAAAATAAAGGCAAACTTTTTTTATATTAAACTAAACAACTCTAAAATTTCCATCAGTCTGAGTACACTCAGGCTTCTCTTTATATAAGGACTTTCTGAAACTGTTTTTGCATAGTCCTGACCAGCACATTCTACTTTACCCCCTACTCATTTGTTTGGTTGTTTTCTAAATGCTGAATGAATATGAGTAATTGGTTAGTTTTTTTTTTTCTTCTTTTTATATCATGTTTTTATATTAGGTTCAGAATATTCTCATTAATTAGAAGATGTGCTCAGATTATATGTACTAGTTGTGATCATATTAACTGAGAATGTAAATGTTATGTATAAAAGTTTCAGAAATGAATTATTTTCCTGTATGTTGAAGTAAAGAAAGTGATGTGTTATGAAAAACATTTCATAGGGATCAGGAGGTATGAATTAATGACATCCACCTTGTTCCAAAAAATTATTTAAAGTGATTAAATCTGGAGTCCTGGATTCTAGTCCTAACTGACTGTATGCCTGAGTAAATCATAATTTCTGTTCCTTGATTTTCTTGTCTATAAAATAAAGGAATAATGAGCTTCTTCTTAGATTTTCTTTTATTTTAAAAAATGTATGATTTTATTTTAGGTACTCATTGAGATCATTCTGCTTGCATTTTCTACCTGTAACTTAGAGTCCCAAACATATGGAGAGGAAATTAGGTTAATAATGATAAAAAAAATAACAATGGTTTATGTGGTCTGAGAGATCACCAGTACTTTATTTTTTTGTTCTTGTCAGCTGCAAGTTTCCTTAATGATTCAATGATTGCAATAAAGTAAAAATTCTCATATTTCAAGCAAACTGTCTCAACTACCTATGGTGCTTTGACAGAATGGCTACTTTTAACTGAATGAAACACTTTTACTATGGCTCCACTCCTCCCTACTGGCCACTAGATGGAGAGGTGGTCCGTGTCCACATCCTTGCCCATAGTAAACAGCTCACTTCTGACTTTCTACTGGCATAGCTGCTCTATGAGCCTTTGGACATTTCTATGAACACACATATGACATTTTGGAAGAAGCATCAGAGAATATTTTCTCTTGTGTAGAGGCCTATGTGATATTCATGAAATGCAAAATAATTTGCTCCTCCTTAGGCCACTATTAATGCTGCTAGACCTACTAGAAAGCTAGTACTACATACAACTCTGTGGTTTTAGTTATCACCATAAGGCCCTTTGCCTCTTTCGAATTTGTCCATTTAGAAAGGGCCCAGAAATGAATGTCAGCACTACAGTGCCACCTTGTGTCCCTCTTGCTATGAGAGTAATTGATGCCTGAGCCACCAAAAAGTAAAGAATAGGACATTTGCAAAAAATTGGCAAATTGTTTCCATTCCTGATTTTGTAGTAGCTTAAAAAATTTCTATAATATCTTTTAGTGTGTTTGGCAGTTCTTATTACCTGAGGAGAAGTTAGAATGGATGTGCTGTCTTACACTAATGTGTATTAAAAATATTTAAAAATTATAGTCACAAACAGGAATATATTAGAATTGGGGATGGAGGAGGCAGAGCATTGTCAGAGATATTAGCCCAATTCTTACCACTCTTAAAGCCTCAGCTCGCCATTTCAGGTGGTAAGGTACCACATTCTTCACATTCTCATACCAGCTTCTATGTGCATACCTTTGTAATATCACTTCTCACATTGTATTGCCATTGTTTATAAGTGTGTCTTCCAACTAAACTGTGAACTCCTGGAAATAGTGTCTGTGTCTTATTTAACCTTCTGCCTCTAGAACCTTCTATGATGTTCAGCACAAAGGCACTCAAATGTTTGAGATCTGAATGAATGAATGAATGGTTATGTCTGGTTTATAACATTCTCATTTCTTTTATTTTTATTCTCTTGTGTTTAAAATAATTTTTGAGTCTTTTCTCTTTGTAAAAACACCGTCTGAGACCACCCCTTTTCCAATCTTCACTTTATAAATTTATTGTCAAATTAAGATGAGCTTTTTCTCTTTTTGGTTAGGAAAACAATGCATTGCCCATTCATATTATATATTGTAGTTAACGTTGGAGTAAAGTTACATACTTTCCAGTTTAGCTTTACAAACCATTTGCTGCAAGATATTTACCCTTTCCTCTTTCTGTTCATAAAGTGAGGAACACGGACTAATGGATCTGAAGGTATGTTGACTGGGTCCTTTTTTGGGGCAGGTGAGCATTATTAGACATACACTAGTATTACTCTACTTGTGTATTCGGTTTAACAGTTTTAATGGTACCATGTAAGTGGAAAATCAAATTACTAGCCTTTGAAAACACTGTTTAATGTCTGATATTTCAGAAGAGGAAGCTGAGGCACAGAGATTTTTGTTATAGGAAGTTTGATTGCAAATGGGCAGAGTAAATAGTATTATAACTGATGGATAGTCCAATTTTTTGGTTTGTTTTTGTATTTTTAATTTATTAAGGTGCACCTTCTATCTATCCTTTATAAAGTAAATAAACTACAAATTAGACAATAACATGAACCCATGCTTTCACATAGGATGATTACAGACTTCTTTTGACTTAGGGACTCTTTCAATGCAATTTTGCATTTTATTGCATTCATAGCACTTTAAAATGAGTACTACATTTTAAATTTCAGACATTTTTGCATAACATTTTGATCTGGAGTTTCCAGTCTATATATCACCACAAACACTAGGAAACTGTATGACTTTGAACAAGTTGCTTAAACTTTTTAAACTCAGTTTTCTTGTTTGCAGAAAGGTGATAATGAATGTTACCCATCCTATCACAAGGTTATTGTGAAGATTAAATGAGTTAGTGTATATGAAATTTCTTTATGAATTGCAAAACACCATACAAATAAAAAATTATTTAGCTTTATTACTGATCTAATTAAAAAAGAAATGGATAATAAAAATCTAAGTCAAAACAAAACATGCAAATTAAAAATAAAAAACCGAAACTCGTGACATTTCTTAAGTGGAATTCTTGGTGGAGATGATTTAAAAAGTAGGACTGATTTCCTATGTTTAGGTTTAAAAACCTGTAATAATAATGATAATGCTTATCAACCAAAAATTGGCCTTCCCTTCAGATAAAAGTTTCACTCTTCATTCATTAAGTTTATTTTTGACAGTGATATTTATGAAAAGATAAAAAATTTAAAAGTAACCAACAATGGGAGGAAAATATTGAACTGTCTTTTCAGTATTGTAATAATGTACTCTAATCCAATGGTTCTTAAACTTCAGTATACATAGGGTATTTGTTAAAATTCAAATTTCTGAATTCCATCCCTAGTAAGTATGTGGTGAAACTCAGGCATCTGCCTGGTTCATCTACTAGAAAACTCTGCTTTATTGGCTAATTGTGTATTTTATTCCCTGGAAGGCTTTTTAAATACATAGATTTCTGGGTTCAACTTCCAAATGTCCTCACTCAGAATCTCTAGATTGTGATTTCAGCATCTGAATTTTATTTAAAAAAAAATTCCTGAGTGATTTTGATATATATTACAATGTTTAAAAATCACTAGTCTTGTTCATAGAGCGTATTGTTAAAATATATGTATTGCTACACATGAATTCATCCTCATTTCTTACATTATTCCTTAACTAAACAGAATGACCTTACTTTGAAGGTAAAAGTCTATGTAAGAACATTTTGAGCTTGAAAAGCAACAATTCCTCTTGCTTTATAACCCCAAGTTAAGGAAGGGAGAAGTTATGGAGCATATATTGCTTCATTTAATCTGTGCAGCATCTTTGTTGCTTACTGTGATTTTCTCCCCAGGTTATAGATGAAAGAACTGAGGCTCAGTTCTGTCAGTAACTTGCCAAATTCACATAGTTAATAAGTTGCAGAGTCAGGATTCAGAGCCTGTGCTCTTTGTACTAAATCATATTATTTTTTCTCGATTCAGTAATTCTCTATGTAGTTCTCTACCAAGTTCCTATTACGTCAAATGATAATGTCTAACTTTGAAGGACATAAAATGTTTCAGCGCTATGCTATAGTAATTATTGCCATGTAAAATACATTGAATATTTTCTTTCTTCTTCTTCTTCTTTTTTTTTTTTTATTTTCCATTGAGAAATAATTTTCACCTGGAGGTAGAATCCAAATTTTCTGAGAATCAGATGAGGTCTAAATAGTAGTAATAGTTATCATTGCACTGCTAAAGAACTTTACCTATAGTATCACTTAACTCCCATGGCTGTGCTATGAGGTATTTCTTGACCCAGTTTATAAATAAGGAAGTCAGATTTGGGATGGTTAAATGATTTACCCAAGATTGCAGAGTTAGTAAGTGGCAGAACTGGGGATGGACTCAGGTTCAATCTAACATTGACAGCAAACATAGTCTCTTATTCACCCATATTTGTAACTTCTGACTTTGCTTTACAGTTTACTTCCAGAATCAGGCCATTCTTCCTTTGGATAAACACTAACCACTAAATGCTAATTAAACTTCGTAGGACTTAAATTTGTTTCCTTTGTAGGGAACAAATAATTTTGCCACATTTAATCAGTCCAGTTCTTTTTTTCTTGAACTCATAAAATTTGGAGTTAATAATGCAAAATTCTTTTAACGAAATCAGTACAAATGAATAATCTTTGGTTTATCTTTTTATTTGAGAATTGAAATTTTTTTATTGGACTAATTATATGAATGAAAATTTTAAACTTACCTATTATAACGTTGTAACCATTTATTCATGGTCTTAAAAGTAATTCACTTATATTTAAAATCCAGTGAAAATGTTAATACATTTAAAATCCAATGCATTAGTGCTTCATAAAATTTAAAAACTAATTCCTCAGTGTTTCTGACATTTGTGTTAGAAAAAATATACTTCATAATAGAAAATGGCAGCATAAGTACACAGTGCAGTACACAATCAAAATGCAACTTTTCATTTATTCTGTATATGAGACATTATAAAGGAATGTTTATATAATTTAATAGAGTTAATAATATTTCAAATGCAATAGGGGTGTTTACAATTTAAAGGAGCTCTGAAATGTGTCTTTTAGGTGTGAAAATAATCACAATTTTATAACCTAATTATGAATATATTTTTAAAGATATTTTTAATGCCTATATAATTATGCATTAAAAAAATACATTTTGAAAAGACCAACAAAAATCATTAACCAGGGAGAAGTGTTGTCTTTAGCAGACTTTCAAGTTCATTGGAAATTTGGGTTCTTTTTCATCTCTCTTGTCTGAGGGTGATCTTTTTCCAAATGACATTCTGTTATAAAGCTGTCAAGCACCTGAATGCTACCATGAAGAGAGAAGAATGAGACTATAAAGGGGAGAAGTTTACCTGTGTTTTTTTTTTCAGATGTAGAAATTAAAACATGGTTTGTAGAAAGTCTTATTTCGCAGCAGAGCATGAATTGGAAAATTTGGTCAGTGATTTATTTAGTCTCCACAGGGAAAATCCTGTAGGGTGTTTTTTAGTATCCTCAATTTATTTTGATTTGAGACCAGCTTAAAGGGCATGTCTATCTTAAAACAGTTCCTCATTTTCCTGAGAAAATTCCAGTGGAGCTAGTTGTGGGAGGTAGTATCCCAACAATGAACCTTTTGGGGCCAAATAGGCACTTCAACACAACTTACTCCATCCCTTTCCTTTAACCAAAGCCTGCCTTGCCCACTGGGCATGTTTAACTTTGACTACTAATTTTATTTCCTTGCAGAGGCAAAGGAGACAGGAAAGGAGGGAAAATAACTGATGTCTTGTGGGTGAGGTTTTGGCTCAGGGAATAACTTTTAAAAGATTTTAGCCAGTGTAGAGATTCAGAAAGTACTTGATATCTGAAACTGTTATTACCTGTTTTACAGATTAAGAAATAGAGACTTACAGGTATTAAATAACTTGCTTAATGTTAAACAGGCGACCCTGGTAGGCCGTTGGTCAAAGTGCTCAACAATGAACTGAAAGGTCAGCAGTTCAAACCCACCAGCCACTCAGTGGGGGAAAGATGTGGCAGTCTGCTTCTATGAAGATTTATAGCCTTGGAAATCCTATGGGGCAGCTCTACTCTGTTCTGTATAGTCTCTGTGAGTTGGAATTAACTCGATGGCAGTGGGTTTGCTTTAAAGTTAATCATTAGTTTCCAGTTTGAACGTTGGTACTGGGAAGTAGATTATTCATTACTTTAGTAAGAAAATGGGTCAGTTTCCCTATTGATCAGGATGCTCTTCTAATATCCTTACTCCCATTTTCTTCTCTTTTTTGCTAGTGTCTTTCAATATCTGAAAAATCATTCTGCTAATAATTTCAAGCTTAGAATCTGGTTGTGGCCATTTAGAACCATTTGGACTGTCAGGACAGTGTCCAAGTGGTCACGTTAAGTGTTCTGTCTCTATGTTATTTGGATTATGTAAGTAAAGTACATAGAACCAGAAATAATAATGGCTTTTAATAAATTGGTTCTGAGCTCATGGCAAGCTCTGAACGTGAAAAATAGTGGTGATCTATTAAAAGATAAGCCATTGTTTTTAAAATCCTAATTACAGTTGATCAGAGGGTTTTGAAATGAACGTAAGCTAAGTTTTGATATTTCTACTTTTAAATTGATGTAATTTATGGATTTAGAATGGAAAAAGGCACCCTGGTAGGCACAGGACTCAGACTTTCAGTCTTCTAGAAAGGGCTTATAATTGCCCCAGATATTACCTCTGTTTAGACCCTGTGAGAAAATTTCTTCTTGGCTCTAGACTCGCCCTGTTGTGTTTGTGCGTACATATTATCAACTTCTCACTGATAATAAACATTTGGTTTAAAGAACAGTTAACATTTTTTTGATGTTGCAGTTTTTATTGAGTATTATCATTTACCACTTAAAGCCATTAGGAAGGTTCTAGACATCAAACAAGCTCAATTGGAGTATAGTTTTATTTGATTACTAACAGTTAACTAATTGAATATGCAGTAAGTAATTAGGTGGTCAAAGCAACTCCTCAGAGACTAAGAGGGAACATAAAGAGCTATTTACAAAGCATTTATATTGTATTGGGTATTATAAGTAATCTATAGATGATTTAAAATATGTAGGAGATGTGTGTAGGTTATGTATAAATACCATGCCATTTTATGTGTGGGGCTTCAGCATCACACATTTTGGTATCCAGGGGTGTCCTGGAACCAATTCCATTTCTAACAAAGAAGAAGTGACTGTACTTAATATGAAATGCTTACGCAAAATTCCCTAAATATTACCAAATAATTCCTAATAAATTACTTTGCTTCAGAAGAAATTAAGATAGGGGAGAAATAAGAAAAGAAAAGATAAGAAATAGGAAGCTCTTTGTTGGTATTTGGTGCCATCAAGTTGGTTTCCCCTCATAATGACAACAGAACGAAGCACTGCCCCGTCCTGCACCAGCCTCACAAACATTGTTTCAAAAACCAAACTCTCTGCCATTGAGTTGATTCTGATTCAGCGACCCCTTTTGTTTCTGAGGTGGTATTACTACGGAAGTAGATAGCCCAGTCTTCTTCCAAGAAGTGGCTGGGGGTTTGAACCACTGGCCTTATGGTTAGCAGTCAAATTCCTTAGGCACTATACCACCAGAGCTCCCACAATCATTGCTGTTGTTGTTGTTGTTGTTATTTGCCGTTGAGTCGGCCCCGACTCATAGCGACCCCTCCTTGGGTTTCCGAGGCAGTATCACTGCAGAAGTAGGATTGCCCAACCTTCCTTCCAAGGAGTGCTGGTGGGTTTGAACCGACAGCCTTCTGGTTAGCGGTCAAGTGCCTTAGGACTATGCTACCAGAACTCCCACAATCATTGCTAGTAGTGGTAAATTGTGAAAATGTAAAATTGGTAGTGAAAAAGTGAAACTAGTAGTGATAATTTTTTTCTTTTACTTAGATGCTTTTAAAAATTATTTTATTTTAAATTAAAAGATTCTTTAGTTCTTTACATTTTTAGTCTTAAATTTTATTTTTATTCTTAAATTTGAATGGGAAGGGGGATGGAATTAGATTAATTCCATTTAAATATGCAGCTCCAGGTCTGTAGATATCTCTCTGAATCAGGAAAGGAAAGAGTGTAGAAAAATGCTAGTGTGCAAATTGAATTTTATGTGGTGAAACAAAAACTCAAGAAGTTTCCTGTTATAATAAGGTGAAAGTAGTTACCAAAGACAAAAGTTTCTTATCACTCTGCCTGAGGCAAATATGGCATATTAAGCTTAAAATGAATTCTCCTCTCCTAAATGCACACAACTCTTATTAATGTTTTAGAAATTATGCATACATAGGAAAAGAGGAATAAGACTATCTGGATACATTTGAGTAAGCTTTCATTGGAGTATATGGGGCTATTTAATATATACTTATACTTTAGTGCTAAACTAGTAAAAAATCAGTTTTTGCTGTTTTACTTTTCAGTTGGGTTTAACTTTAGACTGAATGACTTGTTTTCATCTTAAAAGAGGCCTTTCTTTTTGTGAGAGTTAGGTTCCCTGGTGGCCTGAAAGAGTTAATGCAGTTTCCAAGAGTGTCCAACTTAGTTCCAGGGAGTAGTGTGTGCATGTGAGAGAGTCTGGCTTCAGGATATTTGTTCACATCCCAAAACCAATTTGGCACAACTTAAAATGTCTGCTGTGGAGAGGATTCAGAGTGTTGTTAGGCCACGCAATTAGTGCTTTATTTCATGAGCACCAAACTCACCCAATAGTGTTTTGTTTTAAAGAAGAGCTTGAAATCACAATAACGGGTTTCATTTATCAGAGCCATATGGGACTCACCATCTTTGGATATATTTGTGAGGCTTTCACAAAGAAGACTCCTTAGGCATCTCCGATTTCACGGATTGGAGGGCAAGCTGGATGAATATCATTTTTGGAAATGATGAGCTATGTTTTTATATGCAATCCTTGAGAAGCTCAGAAAATAATAATAAAAAAAAACACAGGGAAGAGTTAAGTAAACCTTAGTTTATTAACTTTTATGGGAAAACAAAAATCATGATTCTTAGCTCTGGTTCGTATGACAAGCGCCCCTTTAATGTTGAAATTTGGCCACCTAATCTTTGCAGTTTGCGATGTGGCATATGAGAGAGGGAAGGTGGGCTCTAAGTCTCAACCTGTTTTTGCTAGTTCTGTCATGGCCATGCATCAATGGATTGTTGGGAAGATACCTGCCTTGTAGCAGACTGGTAATAAGACACTGTGGTTCTGCTGACGTTTACCCAACAGTATGTGTTTGCTGCCTTCTCCTTTTCCCTATTTCTCTGATTTTTAGGGGGTCCTTTAATGGAATATATTCTTGCAAATGTCAGTGTGAGTTGATTTTTGGGGTAAATCTCACATTTTCTCACTGATCTGTAAATCAAGAGATTTTCAAAATATCAGATTGATCTTCATTTGGCAGTGATTGCTAACACTTTAATTTTCAGTTCCCAGATTCTGTTAAGCTATTAATGACCTATAAATAAATATTTAAATGTTTACTAATTAAAAATGATTTTTTTTTAAAGCATGGAGTGCTATTGTGTTATGGAAGGCAGTTACTAATTTTATTAGGTTTTCAAATTTTTATTTTCTTAGTTCTTTTTTTTTTTTTAAACTTGATTCTGTTTGATAACTCTGGTGAGTCAGAATATTTGCAAGCAATAAGTAGTACTACAGCAACTAATTTCCTATATAGAGTCTAATAAACTTTGTAAGAATAGTAATTTTGGTTTTATTTTAAATTGTGACCATACATTGGCAATTACTCAAAATAACTCCTGCTCATCTTTAAAAAGAGTTTTATTGTATTTAGTCTTATTTTGGTTTATTTAAGTTTTTTTTTAGCACTTTACTTCTAATAATTATTATATTAGCATATTGGCATTTCTTAGATTTCCCTGAAAATGTCCACTAAATTCTGTCCAGTTTTGAGCATGTTAAATACTATTAAATTAAAATAAAATTCATTACATTCATGCTTCCCATTTAAACTTATAGTGATACCAATGTCATATATCTTAAATATTAATTTATAAAGATTAAAAAGTCTTCTGCTCCCTACCATTTCTTCTCTAACATACATGGTACTCTATAGAGAGACCACTTAGATCTCTGTTACATAGTACACCTGTAGTATGCACACCTGTATTGCTACAGGTGATTGAACTCCATGATATAGGTTAATGAGGCTACTGGACAATAGATAGATAGGCTTGGCATTATATGAAATGAGTTAAACCACTTAAATCACCTTGAGCATTAATTGTGTTGGATGATTAAATGTCTCGTTTTATCTCTGTATTTCATTCTTCGTCAAAGATTTTTAGATCATTTAAAAAGTATAATAAACTGTTAAACTACTCTTAGGATTAAGTTTTATTATTTCCTTTTTCTACAAACATGAGTATGTGGCCCAACGAGGTTCAGTGTTTTGCTCACTGAAGAGTCATTTTGGATCTATTAACAGAATGTTTTTTGTCTTTGATGCCTGAAGTTTTCCATGAAGAATTTTTTTTGGGGGTGGTAGAATATGTCATGTTGGGATAGTGATCAGAGGCAATAAAGAAAGTAAGGATGACAGAAAGACTCAAAATAGAATACAGAACTATGGATATAATGGTATTTCATAGAACTTTGGACTTAGTATAAATTGTAAGTTGTAGAGAGAAGATAGGCAAGTAGATTGAACAAAAAAATGTGAATATAATGATCAATAGTTCATTTTTTTATGTACATTTTTACTGAAGGACAAATGATGGGAAAAGAGGGGCATAATTTGATGGCTTGTATGCGTGAATGATAAAATAGTTGGATACTGAAAGAAGGAATGTGTGAGGCAAAGAAATAAGGATTATATGGAGTTTTGTGGCTATAACTGCCTAGTTTTCTATATTTACACTGAGTTTCTGTTGTGGGGATGAGTGGCTCCTGTATATAAGGTTCTTGATGTAAATAGAATCCATAAATCATTTGAATTGGGCAAGAATTTTATTTGCTTGTGAAGATAGACCTGTTTGATTTTGAGGTGTGGTGTGCTATTATTCTTACCTTATGATCAAAGTTTGTATTATTTTAGTTTAAATTATAACATGAGCCTATGTATGTGGAACAGATGTGTGTGTGTATATATGCGTGTGCATGTGTGTGTGCATGTGCACACATATAAAGACATTTTCATCTCTTTGTTATTTGTCTCTGTGTCTCATATGTCTGCTACTTTTTGCTGACCAGCTTTTCTTTGTCTCTATAATTTATTTTCATTGAACCCATCTGTGTAGAAAATAGAATGCTTTGCTTTCTAATATTTAATAATTGTTTTTATTTTTTGTTATTTTGTTATCTCAACTTATTTTCACCTCAGGAAATAAGGCTCAAGTATAAGGTGTCTTAGTTCTCACCTTTCAGAGGTGTTCTGCTTTCTTTGCCGTCCGTTTGTCCATATGTTTATTGGTCTCTGATAGGCTGTGCCGTGAGACAGCAGTTTACTATCTGTGTGTGTGAAATTAGCTAATTGGTGTTAGCAGAAATATTTTCACATGTTTTATAAGCAAAGTGTAGCAAGGTATATAAATGTAGATATGATCCAGACACGCGCACGCTCACGACTGTCACTGCTCATGCATAGGCGCTCAGAAGTAATTAATGTTAATAAGATTTTAATGTGCTTGTGAGATCATAATGAGGAGAAATGAATGCTCTGATTAGGAAAAGGTAACTGTGTGTGTGTTTTGGCTTAGAACAAGATTTCAATTTTTATAAACCGCAATTTTAGAACTTGTTTGTGATTGCATCAATTGGTTTTTATTTTCAAATTAGAGGTCTGTTTAGCCATTTGAATGATTAACCAAATAAATGGGTGAAACCCTGATCATAAGGAATGGTGCAGGTTTTCATTTGCAAGGCAGTGTTAGTGTACAGCAAAGCTGTGATCATGTCTTTTGCCATGTTCCATTTTTATGTTTTTAAAAAGCTTTTTCAGGAGCTACTTGTGGAGACAGAACTCATTTTTATAAATGTAGATGTTATCGGTATGTTCTAAGACACCAACCAGACACTGTAACTGTTGTGTCTGAGAAACATTCCTGCCAGCTAGTATTGGTATTTGATGTCCAAAGAATCTATATCATGTCTTTTGAATTGTTTATTTGGAAAATGTACAACAACCAAGATTTTTCTTCCTTTACACAATCTTTACAAATTTAAGAGGCTTTGCATCATTCATGGGGAAATAAAATATTTCAAGATAAGCAAAGATGCTGTCCCATCATGGACTCAAATGCTATACAGTCACCACTCACCCTATATATAGTGAGGTCCTTCTCCACAGCAGATTTTTTTGAAAATGTTATTTACAGAGCTTTAGTGTACATTTGTATTATTATTATTTTTTTAAGTGTAGGATAAATCTAAATAACTATTAAGGGCTTCTGCCTTGTAGCACATAAAATCACTTATGGATTTTTAAATATAAAATGGTGGATTGAGGTATTCAGGGATTGTAGTCCTTTTTGACAAGTAAGCATGGTGCTGAAATGCAAGGAGAAGTCTTGGACATCAGTTTGGATATGGACTTTGCAATTTATTTCCAATTAAATTCTACAGACATGTGGGTTATATTCTGCTAGGGTTTGGCTATATTACTATGATCTGCTAGAGTTTAAATATAGCGATGAAGAAGAAGGTATTAATTTTTTTTCTACTGAACAGTTGCAATTTTTGTGATTCCCAGTAATGTGTTGAATTTTGCTTTTAGTTGAATCCATAAGAGTGATAATTATCTGACCAAAAGGGGCATTTGCTTTTATACTGTTTACTTGACTTTGCTAGTTCTTATGACACTGAGGTATAATTAGGGCACTTTTCCGATTCTCAAGTTGTTTACGAAACTTTGTTTTCTTCCAGTACTTGCATAGTTTTCTACAGTAAACTTCCATAGGCTATTGGATATATTTCTGTCTTTTCTTTGCCATTGGTCTCTCTATTCATATGCCATTATCATTGTTTTAATTACATTGTTAGCTCCTGTCTAATTGGCCCCGATTCATGGCAACCCTGTGCACAATGGGATCAGACTGTTACTATCCATATGATTTTCATTGGCTGATTTATCAGAAGTAGATGGCCAGAACTTTCTTCCTAGTCTGCTTTAGTCTGGACTCTCCACTGAAATCTATTCAGCACCATAGCAACAAACAAACCTCCAATGACAGATGGGTGGTGGCTGTGCTTTAGGTTCATTGGCTAGAAATCAAACCAAGGCTTCCCATATGCAAGGCAAGAATTCTACCACTGAACTACACTTGCCCTCTTTTCATAATAGAGGCTTTATAATATGTTTTAATGTCTGAAGTGTTGTCTTACTTCCTCCCCACCATTACTTTCTTTTTCAGGTCTTTCCTGCTTACTTACTGCGCCAATGAAATTTACAATCAAGTAGTAGGCCTTAAGAAAAAATACCTGGTTGTATTTTTATCGCAATTATGATAGATTCATTAATTAACATAGGGACAATTAATATCCTTATGAGATTTGGTCTTTTTATCCAAGAATGTTCTTTTACTTTCCATTTTTTTTTGATAAATTATGTATCTTTCATATATATTGTATAATTTTTTCATTTAAACTTTTTTTTTTTTTAAATTAGGTGTACTCCTTGCTGTTCTATTCATTTATTTATTTACCTGCTTGCTTACTTTCTAACATACTTATTGTCCTAAAAAAGGTCTTCTTTTCCATTGTATTTCTGTTTTCTTGTTACTATTCAGGAGCATTTCCTGATTTTTATATGTTTATCTTATAAGCTCCTACTTTGCAAAATTCTCTAATGGTTGTGGTAGCCCAAGGTGTATAGTGCTTGGTATCTGTGAGACCGTGGACAAGTTATTCTGAGCCCTTTTCCTTATCTGTAAAATGAAAATAAGAAAGGCAAACTCCCAGGATGATGGAGAATAAAAGATCATATATGTTATGTGCCATCGAGTCGGCCCTGACTCATAGTGATCCCTCCTTGGGTTTCCGATGCAGTATCACTACAGAGGTAGGATTGCCTAACCTTCCTTCCGAGGAGTGGATCATATAGTAAAGCACTTAATACTGTGCCTGGCACATAGTAGGTACTCAATTACTGATATCTATTAATAATGTAATATAATGTGGTATGATATGATATATGTATATTATAGGAGCTTTGGTGGCGTAGTGGGTAAGGCATTTGGTTACTAACCAGAAGGTCAGCAGTTTGAACCCATCAGCTGCTCCACGGTAATGCTATGAGGCAATCTACTTTACTTTTACAGCCTTGGAAACTTGATGGGGGTTGCTATTAGTCGGAATTGTCTCAATGGCAGTGAGTTGGGTTTTTTGGTTATGTATATTGTATTCTTAAAGTAGGTTAATATGCAATTGACTTACTGAAATTTTACTGCAAGAATGGAGTGAAATAAATTAACTTAAACTTCTTGATAAAGGTTTATGATTTAAGACACTAGGGATTGAAGATTAATTCGGAGATAAGAATATTTTGTAGCTTGGTGCAGCTGTATTTCCATTACTTCTGTTTTAATTATGGTTATTGCAGTCAAGTTTCCTTAGCTCTGGAGGGTAAGTGAAGGAAACTTCTTGATCACCTAAAGTGATTTTAGTGAATTCATGAGTACATTGAATTGAGCACTGTTAAACTGCATGAGCAGGATGTGAGCGGTTAATTGAAAGCCTTGAAACCAGTGTATCCTACCTCAAGAATCAAGTTTACTACATTTTCTTAGTAAACAAGACATTAACTGTTAATGAGTTCTCATGGAGTAAACATATATGAACCCATCATGGTATTGATATAAGAAGAGTAATAGAACGTGCAGCCCATTATATAACACTTTCGATAAAATGATGAAAAGAATTAATACAAATGTAGTCTAATATAGGTCAATGAATATTAACTTTGCAAATACATTCTTTTAATTTCTTTGACATAATCTGTTGTTGAAAAATGAGAATTTCAGGACTCATCTTATTTCTACATCGTGGTGGTGGTGCTCACAGTCAGTGCTCCATAATTTTTTTATTGCTTTTGCCAGTTCTTTACTCTCACCCCCCACACATATTTTCCACATGTATATAGTCTTATTAATAGTGTTTTACATACCTATAATAAATGTTTGAAATATGTCTAATAATTATTAAAATAGACATAATATTTTTGTTATGTGCCGTGGAGCGACTCATAGTGAGCCCTCCTGGGGTTTCCGAGGCAGTATCACTATGGAAGTAGATTGTCCAACCTTCCTTCCGAGGAGTGGCTGGTGGGTTTGAATCGCCAGCCTTCTG
>NW_006921782.1:1785192-1787932 GCF_000298275.1 Orycteropus afer afer | reverse complement strand
CATTGCCATGGAGTCGGATCTGACGCATAGTGACCCCTCCTTGGGTTTCTGAGGCAGTATCACTACGGAAGTAGATTGCCCAACCTTCCTTCCGGGGAGTGTCTGGTGGGTTTAAACCGCCAGGCTTCTGGTTAGCAGTCAAGAGCCTTAGGCACTACTCTGCCAGAGCTCCCTGCCAGTATTGAAACTATTTGAGGGTAAAGACTGTATCAGTGGAGCATGTATTAGCGACTTGTGGATGAAATTTCTGAGGGGTTTTGAGGATGAAGAAAATTTTATCTTAAAGGATTGAAGGTAAATTTTGTCTGTAGTTTAGAGTTTTCCAGAGTTCTGCTTTAGCAATCAGTGTAATTATTCTTCCACAGCCTAGTTTTGTTCCTTTGTCATTTGTGGACATTGAAAACATAGAGTGCCTATTAGGTATAAGCATTGTTTTGAGTAGTGTAAGATATACAAACAGCAAGATCAGGTACGTGTCGTGTCTGTATTCAAGAAGTCCAGTAGAAGACCCAGACATGGCAGCAACAAGATTAAGTACGTGGATTTTAGAGTCAGATGATCTGGTTTGAATACCTTTTGTAACAATGGTTGTGTGATTTTAGGCAATTTTTTTTTTTTTTTTTTTAGTTTGTATAATGTGTTTTTTTATCTATAAAATGAAGCTAAAAATAGGACCTATGTAATAAGGTTGTCCTGAGGATTAAATGATTTGGCACATACACATTTAGAGCAATAACATAGTAAACTGTTAGTATTGGCTAACAATATTATCAGTAGATAAAGCAGAAAAAAATTAATGCCATGATAAAAATGGAAACAAAGTAATACAATATTGCAAAGAGCTATGATATTAATTTTTACTACAGCTAGGGGCAATGGGATTAGGGAAGCTTTACTGGATGAACAAAAAATCCGAAACCCACAGGCATCAAGTGATGCTGACACATAGTGACCCTACAGGACAGAGTAGAACTGTCCCATAGGATTCCAAGGCTGCAAATCTTTTATGCAAGCAGATTGCTGCATCTTTGTCCCATGGATCAGCTCATGGCTTTGAACCAATGACCTTTTGGTTAGCTGCCAAGTGCTTTAACCGCTGCACCATCAGAGCTAGATGAAGCAGTGTTTATACTGAATGTTAAAGCATCATTTTTGTTCTTGGGGGGATGGTCTAAGCAGAGTTAAGGTGATATGGAACTGAAAATTAAAACCACTGATTTTGCAGTCAGAAAGATTCAGATCCGAAGCCCTGCTCCACACTTTTGTAAGCAGTGGGGCTTTGAGGAAGACTTTGTTGGATTCCCCCTCCCTGAGTTGTGATCTGGTCACTCTCCGTGTAGTAAGGTACAGTAGTTGTAGAACTCACCTTGTTTCCCTTTTCTCAGAGATTGCTGTTCTGTTCTGCCTGTTGCCCAATGTCTATAAGCCATTTTACACACACACATATAACTATTACAGTTTTTTAATTGTTTAAGAAAGGAGGAAAAATCCTCCTTCTGTTACACCATTATTTTTGGAAGTAGATGATCAAACATACTATAGTCATTTTTTTTTTTCAATGAGTTCAGAATTTATCACCTAATTCTGCAAGCACCCTGTAGTTAGCTACCTTTTTTTGTACTTGTTACAACTGTAGTGTCGTGCCTAAGGCATTTGACTGCTAACCAGAAGGCTGGGGGTTCAAACCCACCAGCCACTCTTTGGAAGGAAGGTTGGGCAAATCTACTTCTGTAGTGATACCGCCTCGGAAGCCCAAGAGGGGTCGCTATGAGTTGGGTCCGACTCAACGGCACATAACAACAACAACAACAAAACAATGCAGTACAATTTTTAGTTTAGTAACTTGTCTTTCTCACTAGACTGAATTCTTTGAGAACAGAGGTTTTGTATGGTTCATCTTTACTTACTATTGCTGTCAACCTACTACCATTTGGACTGTGGGACGTAGCAGGAAGTTAATGAATACCTCTTAAATTTATTTTAATTTTTGTGAACTGTAGTTTAGTGCCATACTGTGAAAGACTTCCAATTCTGTGCTTAAGAGTATGAGTTTTATCACTTGACTGCTAACCAGAAGGCTGGCGGTTCAAATCCACCAGCCACTCCTTGGAAGGAAGGTTGGGTAATCTACTTCCATAGTGATACTGCCTTGGAAACCCAAGGAGCAATTGATATGAGTTGGGTCAGACTCAATGGCACATAACAACAACAACAACAACAACAACAAACACACACACAGAGATTTGTAACAGAAGTTGGAAATGATTAGAGTACTTAGGATTCCAGTGGGGATAAAAAAGGGATAATTGGTGATTGATCAAATGGTGCTAAGAAGGAAAGAGAAAAATGACTCAGATTTTCATTAATGGACAACCCATTCCTTAGGAAATCTGGTCTTCTTTACCACCTAGTGAAGGACTTTAGTATAAGTTGAAAACAATATTTTGTAATGCAAAGAAGGGATTTATCTGAATTTTGTTTTAGTTTATTTATAAGAACACAGTTTGACTTTAAAATATTTTATTTTTCTTAGGAGAAAATGTATTATGGGTTTGATTTTATTGTGTAGTACTAGTAGTTGTTGTAATGTGCTGTCAAGTTGGACCCAACTCATAGCAACCCCTCCTTGGGTTTCTGAGGCAGTATTACTACTGAAGTAGATTGTCCCATCTTCCTTCCGAGGAGTGGCTGGTGGGTTTGAATTGCCAGCCTTTATTGTGTAGGGATATTTTTAATTCTA
>NW_006921782.1:1748105-1785058 GCF_000298275.1 Orycteropus afer afer | reverse complement strand
TATATATATATATATATATATTTATATATATATATATATATATTTTTTTTTTCTTCTCCTTGTTAGTTTTTGTGTGCTTGTCAAAGATTGCTTCCTTTTGTCTTTAGAATATATTGGTAATGAACTCATGGCTAAAAGTACATTTTGTGCAGTTGAATAGGATTGCACTATAGAATGACGTAGAGAATTAACTTTTTAAAAAGCATAATTTAACTTTTTTTGTAGTACCAATTTTCATGTACATTTTCTTCTCTTTTTTGAGAGAAGTTGGAAGTAATAATGAGAGGGTGGAAGCGGTGATAGAAATAGTGGAACAAGAACTGTTAGAACAATTATGTTTTTTGTTGTTGTTAGGTGCCATAGAGTTGGTTCCAACTCGTGTTGACCCTTTGTGCAACAGAACAAAACTGCCCAGCTCTGTGGCATCCCCACAATCATTTTTATGATTTGAGTCCATTGTTCCAGCCACTGTCAGTCTATCTCGCTGAGGATCTTCCTCTGGCCGTTCAAACCCACCAGCCACTCTTCGGAAGGAAGATTGGGCAATCTACTTCTGTAGTGATACTGCCTTGGAAACCCAAGGAGGGATTGCTATGAGTCGGGTCTGACTTGACGGCACATAACAACAACAACAACAACTATTTTACCAAGCATGATGTGTCCCCTGATAACATGTCCAAAGTATGTGACATGAATCTTTCCATCTCTTCTAAGGAACAATTTGGCTATACTGCTTCCAAGATAGATTTGTTTATTCTTCTGGTAGTCCCTTGTGTGTTCAATATTCTTCACAAATACCATCATTCAAATGCATTAATTCTTCTGTGGTCTTCCTTACTCATTGCTCAGCTTTCATATGCTTCTGAAGTGATTTAAAATACCTTGCCTTGGGTCAGGCACACCTTAGTCCTCAAAGTGACATCTTTGCTTTTTAACACTTTAAAGAGGTTTTTTTTTTTTTTTTTTAAATTGTGCTTTAGGTGCAAATTTACAGAGTTTGTTTTACATTCAACATTTCCTGTACGTTTGGTTTCATTCCCCAGTTACCATCCCCAACCCTAACTCACTCTCCTCCCTTCCCTTCCCAATAATGGCCCTCTCTGGTGCCCCTCATAGTTATGCATTTCTCTTTGTCCTGAATTTCCTATATGTGAATGTTGCCCTGGTGCCTTGTGGTTGATTGCTCCAAGGGATGCATCTCCATAGAGTATGTAGGTGCATCACCCTGCGTTGAGTGGTCTGCGTGTATGTCTTATTTACTATTGGGCTGAGAGCCAGCACCTGGGAGTGAGTTTTATTCAAGGCCCAAAGTATATTCAAGGTCATAGTATTGGGGGTCCCACCAGAGTCCATCCTACCAATAATTCTGGTCATTATTGTGTTTTTGGATTTTGTTCCACATTTTTCCTCCCACTCTATCCAGAATCTCAGTTTTGATCCTTTCCCGAGTGACTAGCGTTGGTAGCCGGGCACCATCTAGTTCTGCTATCGAGGTCCGTCAGGTCCTAGGGCTGATTGCTTCCACATGCCCTTGGTTTCTCCACTCTTCTTTGCTTCCAATGATAGGAGACCATTAGCTGCATTTTAGATGGCCGCTTGAAAGCTTTTAAGACCGCAGTTGCTACTCACCAATGTAGGTTGTGGAACAAGATTTTTATGTATTTTGTTGTGCCAATTGAGTCTGGTGTCCCCCAACACTATGGTCCAGAGTCGGTAGATCCATTGGATCTCTCTCCCACAGTGTCTGGCTGTCTGTGATGGATTGCTCTATGTCTGTCTTCTGTGGTTTCTGTAAGGATTATGGGCATTTTGTATCACTGGTATCTGTGCAAGATTAGCCTCAGCTGAATCTATCCTTAGTCTGGAGTACAATCGTGTTCACTGATGCCCATCTGATCTTCTCAGATGTGTATTTGTTTTTCTGTAGCCTGGTGTTTGGTGTTAGTGGTAATGCAGTATTGTGGATATACTGGTATTAGCCTCTGTCATCTATATCTTATGAGCGCAGTTCAGTGTCCTCCCTTTACCTAATGTTATCATGCTGGTCACAGACTCTTTCCATACCGTCCTTTCCCTTATCCACCTCAGTGTGTGGCCCCCAACTAGCCTGTAATTATTACCTCCCCTCCTCCCCACCCTAGCCTGGTAACCTACAAAGTGAGTTCCCTTCCTTAAACAAACCCTTCTTTGTCTTTTGACAATAATGGGCTCATACAATGTTTGTCCTTCTAAGATGACTTATTTCACTCAGCATAATGTTCTCCAGGCTCATACATGTTGTGAGATGATTCGCGTATCCTTCATTGCTCTTTAATATAGCATGGTATTCCATTGTGTGAATGTACCATAATTTGGTTATCCATTCATCTGCTGATGGGCATTTAGGTTATTTCCATCTCTTTGCTATAGTGAATTGTGCTGCGATGAACATAGGTGTGCATGTGTCTGTTCATGTCCTGCCTTTCATCTCTGTAGGCTATATTCCTAGTAAAGAATTGCTGAGTCAAATGATATTTCTATTTTCATTTTTTTAAGGAAATGCCATACCATTTCTCACAGTGGTTGTACCATTTTACAATCCCACTAGCAGTGTATAAGAGTTCCAATCTGTCAGCAACCTCACCAGCATTTGTTATTTTCTGTCCTGTTGACCGTTATTGTTATTGCTGGGGTGAGATGATATCTCATCATTGTTTTAATTTGCATCTCTTTAATCACTAAAGATTGTGAGCAATTCTTCATGTGTTTGTTGGCTGCCAGCATATCGTCTTTAGTGAAGTGTCTGTTCATTTCTCTTGCCCTTTTTTGAATTAGATTGTTTGTCTTTTGTGTGTTGAGATATTGAAGTTTTCTGTAGATTTTGGAGATAAGTCCTTTGTCAGATATGTCATAGGCAAATATTTTCTCCAAATCTGTAGATTCTCTCTTTACCCTTTTGACAAAATCTTTCGATGCGCACAAGAATTTAATTTTTAAAAGGTCCTAGTCATCTAGCTTCTCATCTACCTCCTGTGCATTCTGGGTTATGTTTGATAACCTATTTATGTTGTGAATTAGGCTCCTAGATTTAGTGCCTAAGACATCTGACTGCTAACCAGAAGGCTGGCAGTTCAAACCCACCAGCCCTCCTCAGAAGGAAGGTTGGCCAATACACTTCCATAGTGATACCTCCCCAGAAACCTCAGGAGGGGTCGCTATGAGTCGAGTTCAACTTGATGGCAATGAGTTTGGTTTTTTGGTTTTAGATTTGCCCCTATTTTATCTGTGATGAATTTTATAGTTTTGGGTTTTACATTTAAGTCTTTGATCCAATTGAGTTTGTTTTTGTTAATGGGGTGAGGTATGGGTCTTGTTTCGTATTTCTGCAAGTGGATATCCAATTTTGCCAGCACCATTTGTTAAAAAGGCTATCTCTTCCCCATTTAATAAGTGTTTTGGACCTTTGTCAAAGATCAGTTGTCCATGATGGATGGGTGCATTTCTGGGTTTTTAATTCTGTTCCATTGGTCTATCTGTCTGTCATTGTACCAGTACCACACTGTTTCGACTACTGTGGCTGTATAGTAGGTTTTAAGATCCGGGAGTGTGAGACCTCCCACTTTGTTTGTCTTCTACAGTAGTGCTCTGCTTATCCAAGGTCTCTTTCCTTTCCATATGAAGTTGTTGTTGTTGTTGTTATGTGCCATCGAGTCAGCCCCAACTCATAGCGACCCCTCCTTGGGTTTCCGAGGCAGTATCACTACGGAAGTAGGATTGCCCAACCTTCCTTCCGAGGAGTGGCTGGTGGGTTTGAACCGCCAGCCTTCTGGTTAGCAGTCAAGCGCTTTAGCCATTATGCTACCAGAGCTCCATGTCCTTAAAAAAATTTGTTGGTATCTGGTTTGGGATTACATTAAATGTATAGATAGCTTTAGGTAATATTGACATTTTCACCATCTTCAGTCTACCTATCCATGAACAAGGCAGGTTCTTCCATTTATGTATATCCTTGTTGTCTCCTATAGTAGTGTTTTATAGTTTTCTTTGTATAGGTCTTCTGTGTCTCTGGTAAGATTTATTCCTAGATATTTTATCTTTTTAGTAGCTGTTTTAAATGGTATTGGTTCTCTTCCTTCTTTTTCAGAAGTCTCTTTGTTGGTGTGGTGTAGTGCCTAAGGCATTTGACTGCTAACCAGAAGGCTTGCTGTTCAAACCCACCAGCCACTCCTCAGAAGGAAGGTTGGATAATCCAATTCCGTAGTGATGCCACCTCGGAAACCCAAGGAGGGGTTACTATGAGTCAGGTCTGACTCAATGGCAGTGTATTGTGTTTGTTGTTGCTTTTTTGGTGTAGAGGAATCCAACAGATTTTTGTATGTTGACCTTGTATTCTGCCACTTTGCTGAACCTCTCTATTAGTTCCAGTAGGATTTTTTTTTTTTTTTTTTTTGAGTCTCTTGGGTTTTCTATGTACAGGATCATATCACCTGCAAATAGTGATAATTTTACTTCCTCTTCGCCAATTTGTATGCTTTTTATTTCTCTTTCTTGCCTTATTGCCCTGGCTAGGACTTCCAATACATTGTTAAATAGGAGTGGTGATAGCGAGGGGCATCCCTGTCTGGTTCCAGTTCGTAAGGGGAATGCTTTGAGTCTTTCTCCATTAATAATGATGTTGGCCATTGGCTTTGCATATATTCACTTTATTACATCAAGAAATTTCCCTTCTATCCCTATTTTGCTGAGAGTTCTGAACAGGAATGGGTATTGTATCTTATGAAATGCCTTTATCTGCATCGATTGATATAATCATATGGTTCTTTTGTTTTGTTTATGTGGTGGATTACATCAATTGTTTTTCTGAGGTTGAACCATCCTTGCATACCAGGTATGAATCCCATTTGGTCAGGATATATTATTTTTTCGATGTTGTTGTTGGTGTTATGTACTGTCGAGTTGGACCTAACTCATAGTGACCTCTCCTTGGGTTTCCGAGGCAGTATCACTATGGAAGTAGATTGCCCAACCTTCCTTCTGAGGAGTGGGTGGTGGGTTTGAACTGCCAGCCTTCTGGTTAGCAGTCAAGTGCCTTAGGCACTATGCTACCAGAGCTCCTTTTTTTTTTTTTTTATATGTTGTTGAATTCTGTTGTCTGGTAGCATAGTGGCTAAGGCACTTGACTGCTAACCAGACGGCTGGCGGTTCAAACCCACCAGCCACTCCTCGGAAGGAAGGTTGGGCAATCCTACTTCCGTAGTGATACTGCCTCGGAAACCCAAGGAGGGGTCGCTATGAGTCGGGGCCGACTCGACGGCACATAACAACAACAACAACAGGATTTTGTTGAAGATTTTTGCATCTATGTTCCTGAGGGATATTGGTCTGCAGTGTTTATTTTTAGTGATGCCTTTCCCTGTTTTTGGTATTAGTGTTATGCTTGCTTTATAAAATGCACATGCATATGAGGCAATTGAAAATAAATTTTTAAAATTGAATAAGTATGGGGAAAGGATACAACCCTGATGCACTCCTTTCTTGATTTTAAACCATGCAGTGTCCCTGTTCTGCTTGAATGACAACCTCCTGGTCTGTGTACAAGTTCCTCATGAGAACAATTTAGTGTTCTGGAATACCCATTCTTCTCAATGTTATCCATAATTTGTTATCATCTACACAATTGAATGCTCTTGCATAGTCAATGAAACACAAGTAAACATCTATCTGGTATTTTTTGCTTAGAGCCAAGATCCATGTGACATCAGCAATGATATCCCTCATTCCATGTCCTTTTCTGAATCCAGCCTACACTTCTATAAGTTCTCTGTCAATATACTTCTATAACTGAATTATCTTCAGTAAGATTTTACTTACATGCTTTATTAATGATATTGTTTGATAATTTCCACATTCTGTGGGATCACCTTTCTTTGGAATGGGTGCAAATATGGATCTTTTCCAGTCAGTTGGCCAGGTAGTTGTCTTCCAATTCTCCTGGCATAGCCAAGTGAGTGCCTCTAGTGTGGCATCCGTTTGTTGAAACATCTCAATGGGTATCCCATCAATTCCTGGAGCCTTGTTTTTTGTCTCTTCCCTCAGTGCAGCTTTGACTTCTTCCTTCAATACTGTTGGTTCTTGATCATATGCCACCTCCTGAAATGAATGAACATCAACTAGTTCTTTTTGTTACAGTGACTCTGTGTATTCCTTCCATCTTTTGATGTTTCCTGCATCATTCAATATATTGCCGATAGAGTATGCAACTCAAGGCTTAAATTTCCTCTTCAGTTCTTTCACTGTGAGAAATGCCGAGTGTGTTCTTCCCTTTTGGCATTCCAACTTCATGTCTTTACATATTTCATTATAATAATTGACTTTGTCTTCCTGAGCTGCTCTTTGAAATCTTCTGTTTAGCTCTTTTATCTTGTCATTTCTTCCATTTGCTTTAGTGACTCTACATTCAAGGGCAAGTTTCAGAGTCTCTTCTGGCATCCATTTTGGTCTTTTTTTCCTTTCCTGTCTTTTCAATGACCTTTTGCTTTCTTCATGGATGTTCTTGATGTCATCCTGCAATTCCTCTGGTTTTCAGTCATTGGTGTTCAATGCATGGTATCTATTCTTTAAACGGTCTGTAAATTCAGGAGAGATATAATCTAGGTCATATTTGGCTCTTGTGGGCTTGTTGTAATTGTCTTCAACTTCAACTTGAACTTGCAAATGAGAAGCTGATGGTCTGTTCCACAATCAGTTCCTGGCCTTGTTTTGGTTGAAGAGTTTGAAGATCGCCACTTGCCACAGATGTAGTCAATCTGATTCATGTGCACTCTGTCTGGAGAAGTCCATGTGAATAGCTGCCATTTGTCTTTTTGAAAAAAGCTATTTGCAATGACTAAGTCGTTTGTCTTGCAAAATTCTATCAGGTGATCTCCAGCATTATTTCTGTCTCTAATGCCAAATTTTCCAACTACTGATGATTCTTCTTTATTTCCAACTTTTGCATTCCAGTCACCAGTGATAATCAGCACATATTGATTATCTGTTTGGTAAATTTCAGACTGCAGAAGTTGGTGAAAATCTTCAATTTCCTCATGTTTGGCTTTGGTGGTTAGTGTGTATATTTGAATAATAGTAGTATTAACTGGCTTTCCTTGTAGGCATGTGGATATTATTCTATCACTGACAACATTGTACTTCAGGATAGTTCTTGAAACATTCTTTGTGACAATGAATGCCATGCCATTCCTCTTCAATTTGTCATTTCTGGCACAGTAGATCATACAGTTATCTGATTCAGAATGTCCAAAAGTGGTCCATTTCAGCTGACTAATGCCTAGGATATCAATCTTTCTGTGTTCTATTTCATTTTTAACCACTTCAAATTTTCCTAGATTCATACTTTGTGCAGTCCATGTTCTGATTGTCAATGGACATTTACAGCTGTTTCTTCTCATGTTGAGTCTTGATACTTCAGCAAATGGAGGCGCTGAAAGCCTTACTTTATCCATATTATTAAGTTAGGCTCTACTCTGATGGGGCAGCTCTTTTGCAGTCATATTTTGAGTGCCTTCTGACCTGAGGGGCTCATCTTCTGGCACTGTATTGGACAATGTTTCAGGGCTATTCATAAAATTCTCCAGTAATACATCAGACAGTGTTTCACTACTAGTCATAAGGTTTTCACTGGCCAATTCTTTGAGAAGTGGATGACCTCTTCTTCCAACTCTGTGTCAGTCTGGAAGCTCCATCGAAACTCGTCCATCATGCACCTCTGCTGGCACAGCTGCCAGGCTCCCAGCAACACGCAAGCCACCATAGTACGACAAATCATTGTAAGCGGTATTGATTTCCTTATTTCTTTTTCAGCAATGTCTTTGTGTGTAGAGGAATCCAACTGATTTTTGGATGTTCATCTTGTGTCCTGACACTATGCTAGATCTCTATTAGTTCCAGTAGATTTTTGACTGAATCTCTTGGGTTCTTTAGGTATAGGATCATATCATCAGCAAAAAGGGATAGTTTGACTTCTTCCTTAACAATTTGGATGCCTTTGATTTCCTTTTCTTGGCTTATTGCTCCTGCTAGGCCTTCCAATACAATGCTGAATAAAAGTGATAGAGCACATCCTTGCCTGGTTCCTGTTCACAAGGGGAATGGTTTCAGTCTCTCTCCATTAAGAATAATGTTGGTTGTTGTTTTTACATATATGCCCATTATTATGTTGAGGAATGTCCCTTCTATTCCTATTTTGCTGAGAGTTTTTGTCAGAAATGTGTGTTAGATTTTATCAAATGTCTTTTCTGCATTGATTGATATAACCATGTGGTTCTTGTCCTTTGTTTTATTTATTAGAAAAGATGATGTTGATTGTATTCTAATGTTGAACCATCCTTGCATACCTGATATGAACCCCACTTAGTCATAATGAATCATTTTTTTGATATGTTGTTGGAGTCTATTGGCTAGGATTTGTTGAAGATTTCTGCATCTCTATCTGTGAGGGATATTGGTCTGCTGTTTTTCTTTCTAGCGATGTCTTTGCCTGGTTTTGGTATCAAGGTTATACTTCCTTCATAAAATGAAGTTGGGAGGATTCCATTCTTTTGTATGTTTTGGAATACTTTAAGTAGGATTGGTGTCAGTTCTCTGAATGTTTGTTAGAATTCTCCAGTGAAACTGTCAGGGCCTGAACTTTTTGGTTGGTAATTTTTTTATGACCTGTTCAATTTCTTCTTTTGTTATAGATCTCTTCAACTTTTCCACCTCAGTCTGTGCTAATTTAGGTAGTAGTGTGTTTCTATAAATCTGTCCATTTTTTCCAGTTTTTCATATTTGTTGGAGTACAGTTCTTCATAGTATTCTGACATTATCCTTTTTATTTCAGTTGGTTCTGTTGTGATGTCACCCATTTCATTTCTTATTCATGTTATTTGTGTTCTTTTCCTTTGTTAAATTTGGCAGTGGTTTGTGAATTTTATTAATCTTTTCAAAAAACCAACTTCTAGTCTTTCTATTTTCTGTTTTACTGATTTCTGCTTGAATCTTTATTATTTCCTTTCTTCTGGTGACTGTAGGTTTTTCTTGCTGTTGTTTTTCTAATTGTTGGAGATGATTTAAAGTGTTGATTTTGGCTCTTTCTTCTTTTTTGATGTGTATATTTATTGCTATAAATTGAACTCTGATCACTGTTTCTGCTATGTCCCAAAGATTTTGATATGTTGTGTTTTCATTCTCATTTGATTCAAAGAATTTTTTAAGTTCATTTTTATTTATTCTATGATCCAGTCGTTTTTGAGGAAGGTGTTGTTCAGTTTCCAAGTGTTTTCTCTTTTTCAGTTGATCTTCCTATTGTTGATTTCTAATTTTATAGCATTGTGATCTGAGAAGATGTTTTGCAATATTTCAATGTTTTTAAATTTATTAAGGCTTGGTTTATGGCCTAATATATGGTCTATCATGGAGAATGTTTCATGTGCAGTGGAAAAGAATGTTTATTATGTTGTTGTTGGATAAAGTGCTCTGTAGATGTCGATAATGTCAAGTTGGTAGATTTTATTGCTTAGTCCTGCATCTTTGTTGAGTTTTTTTCCAGTTGTTCTATCTTTCATTGAAAGTGGTGGTGTAAAGTCTCCCACTATGACTGTGGAGTCCTCTATTTGCCTTTTCATTGCTTTTAAAGTCTGATTTATATATTGTGGGATTTGTTCATTAGGTCCATAGATATTTATTATGGTTATATCTTCATGTTCAATTGATCCTTTAATCATTATATAATGTCCTTCCTTGTCTCATATGGTGGGTTTTTTTCTTAAAGTCAGTTTTGTCAGAAATTAATATTGCCATGCCTGGTCTATTTTGGTTGCCTTTTGCTTAATATATCTTTTTCTAATCTTTGATTTTTGGTCTATTTTTGTCTTTCTCTCTATGGTGGGTCTCTTGTAGAAAGCATATTGATGGGTTATGTTTTCTTATTCAGTCTGCAACTCTCTGTCTCAGGTGGTGCATTTAATCCATTAACATTCAGTGTCATTATCAAATATGAGTTTGTTGCTGTAATTTTGTTATGTTTTTTTTCTTGGTGTTCCTGTTTTCTTTGTTCCATAAAATTTTCTGTGCTGAGCTCATTATGTTTATGAATCGTGTTATCGTTTCCCTTGTTGCTATTATTTTAATATTTGCTAAATATTTCTGCTTGTCCTGTTTTTTATTGTGATGTGAAGGTTTATCATTTTTCTTTGAGATTACCCTGTGATTTATAATGTTCTCCCTGAATTTAGAATAGTCTATTCCGTCTTGCAACTTTCTTGACTTCCTCACCATTTAGAAGTTCTGTAACTACACAATTTTTGTCCTCTTTTTGTTTTGTAGTTGTGCTCATTTGCCAATTGATACCTCTGGTTCCCAATTGGTTTACAATCTTGTAAGCTTATTTTACTTTGGATTCTTCCATAGCTGTGTTGGTTTCTGGCTTATGTTATCTTGTGTATTAATGGTCAGTTGTTGTTTGCTATTATTGGTTCTCTGTTCAAAGGACTTTCTTTAGTATCTCTTGTAAGGTTGGTCTGATTTTAACAAATTCCTTTAATTTCTGCTTATCTGGAAATCTCCTAATTTCACCATCATATCTGAGGGACAGTTTTGCTGGGTATATAGTGCTTGGTTGGAAATTTTTCTCTTTCAGGGTTTTACATATACCATCCCATTGCCTTCTCGCTTGCATGGTTCCTGCTGAGAAATCAGAGTTTATTTTTATTGGTTGTCCTTTCTAAGTAACTTTTTGTTTTTCCCATGCTGCTTTCAGGATTCTTTCTTTGTCTTTGGTTTTGATGAGTTTGATGATGATATGTCTTGGTGATATTCTTTTTGGGTCTATCCTGTTTGGGGTTTGCTGGACTTCCTGAATTGTTATATTCTCATCTTTCATCATATTAGTCAAATTCTCTTCCAAAAAATCTTGGACAATTTTCTCAGTGGTTTTATTTTTCTCTTCCAGCTCTGGAATTCCAATGACACACAGGTTATTCCTTTTGATGGTATCCCCCATGAACCTTAGGCTTTCTTCATTTTGTTTTGATCTTTTTTCTGATTGATCCCTTTCCAAAGCAATCTTGAGGTATTTGTCTTCAGTCTCATTAATTCTGTCTTCTATTGATTCAGTTCTGCTCCTTTGCTTTTTCAATGTGTTATCTAGTTTTGAAAATTTCTTATTAATCTTCTGGATTTCTGTCTGTGCATTTTGTATCATTTCTAATTTTTCATTTTGTCATTTTGTTCTTGTATTTTCTTCTGAAATTGGTCTAGGGTTTTTCCTGTGTTTGCCTTAATTTTCAGTGTTTTCTTTGATTTGTTTCTCAATCCTTTGAAGATACCTGAATATAATTTTTTTTGAATTCGTTATCAGGGAGTTCCATTGCTGCTTCTTTCTTAGGGATGTGTTGTGGGTCTGTATACTGCTCCCTTGTTTCTCCTGCTTTATCTTGCTTCTTTGGGTGGACTGTGATAGTCTGTTGTCTCTGAGACATTGTGATGTTGTTGTATTTTTATCTCTGTAACTGTTGATGAAGAAGAGTAAGAAGTAAGAATACCAGACTCTTCTTGATGGTCATTTATCATTGGCCATTTGGTGGAGAAGGAAGTGGTGGCTTTCACTCAATAAGTGGAACTACAGGAGGTGCAGGTGTGGTTGTGTTGTATGGGCATGGTTGCTGTCTCCCATACAGTTAGACAAAAACAACAACTGAAAAACCATTAAAAAGTAAAAGCAAGTGGACAAAAGACACAGCATAAACACACAGGAACGATCACCAAAAAAAGAAAAAGGAAAATAAATCCCGTAATATCTGGGAAGGGAGCAATAAGAGAAAAGAAGCAGAGTAGGAGAATAATGAAGAAAAAAATGAGAAAAATGCAAAAAGAAAAGGAAGGAATGAGGAGAATTGGAAGAAAGAAAAAAATGGGAGTCAGGAAAAGGGAAGAGAGAAAAAGCTGAAAGCTAGAACCTGGGAAGGGAAGAAGAAAGAATCATAATGAAAAGGACACAAAACAAAACAAAAAATGGTAATAATAATTTTAAAACAGACAAAGACAAACAAACTGGAAAAAAATATGTAAACAATGTATATGGGCAGGGTAGGGTAGGGCAGGGCACCCAGGCTCTGCCAGTGCACACAGACTGGGATGAAATTCCTGCCAGCCCAGAAGGTGGTAGGAGTGAGGGATGGCCACATCTTCATTCACCAAGAGGGTATAAGAGTATCAAGGTGAATATTGCACCTTTCTAGTTGTTTGTGTCCAGAATGTCCTTGAGGTCCTGGGCAAGTGGAGACTATTCTTAGGTCCCTGGAATCTGAGGGAAAGCTGCTTTAAATATAGAAAAATGTCGAACCACTTGTAAACATTCAAAATGGTTGTGACCTCTGTACAGGCAAAAATCCAAAGCTCAGCCCATCTCCCTCTTTGCTGCTTCCCCTTTTATTCTCCAGCCGCCAGTGCAGTCCTCTGTGGAGCCCCTGACTAGCAGCTGATTTTCAGGTTAATTCTTAGGTCCTAACACTCCTTGGCAACATTCAAGCTGTCTGTGGCATCAGGATCACTGACAGACCACGGGTCTGTATGTCTCCTTTTTTTGGTGTTTTCATGCAGATTCTTCTACTAGTTGGAGTTTAATCCAGTTCTGTATCCTTCCTTTCAAAGCTCAGGGCTTCAGGATTATCTTCTGTATCTGTGTTAATTGGTTCCCCTTTATTTTTGTTGAAGGGAGGTCTGTGTAGTTTGTCTGCCTATTTCACCATCTTTCCCACAGCTCCTAGTGTTTGGGATTTTTAAGTATAAGGTCATGTCATCTGCAAATAGAGATAATTTTACTTATTCTTTGCCAATTTGGATACTTTTTATTTTCATTTCTTGCTGTATAGCTCTGGCTAGGACTTCCAATATACTACTGATTAGGCATGCAGTTAAAGGGCATTCTGTTCTGGTATCCATTTTTAAGGGAAATGACTTTAGTCTCTCTCCATTGAAAATACTGTTATCTTTTTGTTTTGTATATATTCCCTTAACTATGTTGAGGAATTTCCCTTCTATTCCTTTGTTGGTCAGTGTTTTTATCTATTATGGATGTTTTATTTTGTCAGATGCCTTTTCTGCATCAATTGATATGATCATGTGATTCTTTTCCTTTGTTTTATTTGTGTTGTGAATTATGTTGATTGTTTTTCTAATATTGAACCATCCTTGCATACCTGTAATGAATCCCACTAGGCCATGCTGTAGTATTATTATTATTGATATGTTGTTGGAGTTTATTGGCTAGGATTTTGTTGAGAACTTTTGTGTCTATGTTAATGAGAGATATTGATTGGTTTATAATTTTCAATTTTAGTTGTGTCTTTGCCTGGCTTTGGTATCATGGTTATGCTGGCTTCATAAAATGAATTCAGGAGTATTTCTTGCTTTTCTATATTCTGCAATAGTTCGAGTAAAATTGGTGTCAGCTCTTTTCTGAATGATTGGTAGAATTTGCCAGTGAAGCCATTTGGGCTAGAACTTTTTTGTTGGTAGTTTTTTTCATGACCTGTTCAATTTCTTCTTTTGTTATGTGTCTGTTCTTATTTTCTACCTCAGTATGTACTAACTTAGGTAGGTACTGTATTTCTAGAAATCTGTCAGTTTTTTCTAGGTCTTCAAATTTGTAGTAGCACAGTTCTTCATCGTATCCTGATTTTATCCTTTTCATTTCAGTTGGTTTTGTTGTGATGTTACTCATTTCATTTTTTATTCATGTTATTTATGTCTTCTTTTCCTTTGTTAAATTTGCCAGTGGTTTGTCAATTTTGTTAACCTTTTCAAAGAATGAATCTGTCACCTTGTTGATTCTTTGTATTGTTTATCTATTTTCCATTTCATTTATTTCTGCTCAAATCTTTATTCCTTTTCTTTTGGTGATTGTAAGCTTATTTTACTATTGTTTTCTAATTTTTGGAGATATTGGGTTGAGCTGTTAATTTTGACCCTTCCTTCTTTTTTGATGTATGCATTTATTGCTATCAGTTGCCCTCCAACACTGCTTTTGCTGTGACCCCAAAATTTTCGTATGTTGTGTTTTCATTCTCATTTGAATCAAGGAATTTTTTAAATTTCTTTCTTTCTTTTTTTTTTTTTTTTTGGTTTCTCTGTAACTCAGCAGTTTTTAAGGAGGGTGTTAGTAAATTTCTATGTTTTTTTTTTCCCCTTGATCTTCCTATTGTTGATTTCTAATATTATAGCATTGTGATTTGAGAAGGTGCTTTGCAGTATTTCAATGTTTTAAAATTTGTTAAGGCTTCTTTTGTGGCCTAACATATAGACTATTATGGAGAATGTTTTATGTGGACTGGTGAACAATGTATATTGTGCTGATGTTAGATGAAGTGTTGTTTATATGTCTATAAGTTCAAGTTGGTTGATTGTATTGTTCAGTTCTTCTGTGTCTTTGTTGAGTTCATTTTTTAGTTGTTCTATCTTTGATCAAAAGTGTTGCAGTAAAGTCTCTACTATTATTGTGTAGTTCTCTATTTCTCTTTCAATTCTGTTAAAGTTTGGTTTATGCATTTTGTTGCCCTTCCATTGGTTGCTTATTTGTATGGTTATGTCCTCTTGATGGAGTGACCCTTTAATCATTATATAATGCCTTTTCTGGTGTCTTATGGTGGTTTTTGTCTTAAAGACTATTTCATCAGAAATTAATATTGCCACTCCTACAATTTTTTTGATTGGCATTTCCTTGATATATTTTTTTTTCCCCAATCTTTGCTTTTCAGTTTATTGCTGTGTTTCTGTCTAAGGTGTGTTTCTTGTAAACGGCATATTGCTGGATTGTTTTCTTATCCATTCTGCAACTCTTTTGTTCTGATTGGTGTATTTAATCCTTTTACATGCGGTGTAATTATTGACAGGTTGGAATTTATTGCTGTCTTTGTGTGTGTGTGTGTGTGTGTGTGTGTGTGGTATTGCTGATTTCTTTGGCTCCATATAATTTTATGTACTGACCTCATTTTGTTTAGGAATTTTCTTATCATTTCCTGCATTGTTACTGTTTTAGTACCTCTAAATATTTATGAGTTTCCTTTGTTTTATTTTGCTGAGAAGGCTTATTAATTTTCTTTGTGGTTACTCTGTGATTTATTACTTTCTTCCCAAGTTTAAAACAGTCTGTTCTGTCTAGTATTCATCTTCTCTACCTATCCATTTGGAAGTTCTCTATCTACACTATTTATTCCCTTTTTGCTTTATAGTTGTCTTCATTTATAAAGTGATAAAGTCTCTGGTTCACTGCTTTTAGCTTTGTAACTTTATTTTACTTTGGATACTTCTATATCTGGGTGTTTTCTGGGTGATGTTATCATGTGTGTTAATCACATATTGTTGTATGCTGTTTTTTTTTTTTTTTTTTTAATTAGGATTTGGGTGAAGATTTACAGAGTAAATTCACTTTTCTGTATGCTGTTTTTGATTCTCAGTCTTGAAGACTCCCTTTAGCATCTCTTGTAAAGTTGGTCTGGTTTTTACAAATTCCCTTAATTTCTGTTTATCTGGAAATATCCTATTTTACCATCATATATGAGGGGAAATTTTGCTGGGTATGTAATTCTTTGTTGGCAGTTTTTTTCTTTCAGGATTTTGTGTATGTCATCCCATTGCTTTCTCACCTGCTAGGTTTCTGCCAAGAAATCAGTGTAGTCTTACTGGTTGCAATTTGTACGTAACTTTTAATTTTTTTCCAAGCTACTTTCAAGATTCTTTCATAGTCTTTGGTTTTAGAAAGTTAGATTATGATATGTCTTAGAGATTTGCTTTTAGGGTCTATCCTGTTTGGCATTCATTGTGCTTCTGGAATATATATCTTCTCATCTTTCATCATATTAGGTAAGTTCTATTTCAAAAATCTTTGATGATTTTCTGTGTACTTTTATTTTCTTCTTCCTATTTTGGAATTCTGATCATATATAAGTTATTCCTCTTCATGGTGTCCCATGTAAATCTTAGACTTCTTTTTTACACTGTTTTTTTCTGATTGTTTTCTAATAAAGTAGTATTGAAGGAGTTCTGGTGGTGTAGTGGTTAATATTATTGGCTGCTAACCAAAAGATCAGTGGTTTGAACCTACCAGCTGCCCTGTAGAAGAAAGATGGGGCGGTCTGCTTCTGTAAAGATTTAAAGCCTTGGAAACCCAATGGGGGCTGCTATGAATCAGAATCAACTCAATGCCAGTGAGTTTGGTTTTTCTGGAAAGTAGTATTGAGAGATTTGTCTTCAGTTTCACTAATTCTGTCTTTCGTTGATTGAGTTTTACTCCTTTGCCCTTTCAGTGTTTTATCTCTTTCTGAAATCTTATATTAAGATTCAGGATTTATTTTGCTATATGGTTTATAATTTTTCATTTATTTTGTCTGTTTGTTCTGGTATTGTTTTCTGAATTATTTTAGAGTTTTGTGTCTGTTTTCCTTAATTTTGCATGTGTTTTCTTTGATCTGCCTCTCAATCTGTTGAAGATGCCTAAATATAATTCCTTATAAAGTAGTTCCAATGCCATTTCTTCCTCAGGGAAGGTTCTGGCTCTATGTTTTGGTCCCTTTTCTGTACTAATCTATTTTGCTTCTTTGTGTGTGCTAGGATTCTCAGTTGTTTCTGAGACTTTGTGATGTCATTGTATTTGTATTTTATTAGTGATTGTATGTTGGCATAATGTGCCTTGATTTTTAATTATTTAGTTAGTTAGTTTTGATCTATCTGAGTGGGTGGGGTTGTCTAATACTCTCTTTGCTAGTTTGGCAGCACTGACACACTCACCACCTGTCTCCTGGTGGATGTGATATAAGAGGAGAATATGTGCACAGTTCTCTGTTTGCTGTTCATGTAGAGCAGTTGATGGTGGGTTGGGCTGGTATTGGCTGCCATCTATCATTGATCAATTGGTGCAGAAGCAGGTGGTGGCTTTGCCCAGTGGTTGGGGCTGCTGGAGGTGTGCATATTGTTGGGTTGTGTGTGCACAGTTGCTGTCTCCTGCCAATTGGGGCAAACAAACAAACAAAATTAATAACAACAAAAATAAAAATAAAACCAATAGAACAAAAATTACAAATAGCACAAACAAACAATAACAATCACAAAAAGAAAGAAAAAAAAAAAATAAATGGAAAAGAAAAAATAAGAGGACAAAGAGAAAAAGTGAAAAATCTGGACAGTGGAAAAAAGAGAGGAAGGGAAAAAGAATAGTAAAAAAAAAAAATTAAAATATACACAGAAAAACAAGGGATAGGAAAAATGAAAAAGAATGAAAAGAAGGAACAAGGAAAGGATAAACAAATAAAAAGTACCAATGACAAGAAATAAAATAAAAAAAGCAAAAGAGAGAAAAGAGGAGAGGAGAAAAAAGAATAATTTTTAATAAAAAGATAAAACTGAGCAGGCTGGGCACCTAAATGGTGTTTCTCCTAGCTAAGCCGACAGTGGGGATCTGGGACCCTGGTTCTGGAAGGAGTTCCTGCCAGCCCAAAAAAGCAGCTGGGGCAGGGTTTGTGGTCCCAGAAAAAGTTCCTGCTGCATGGCTGGGTGCAGATCGTCTGGTCCTGGAACTCATTCCTGCCTGACTGGAAGGCAGCTGGTGGCAGGGTGTCTCGTCTAGGATTTAATTCCTGTTGATACAGAAGGTGGGTGTTGGTGGAGGCTAGCCACACTTCTGTTTACCAGGAGGGTGTGGGGTATACAGGGAACAATGGAAATATTACACTTTTCTGGTCACCAGCCACCTGTGTGGGTTCCTGTGCAATCCTTGTCAAATGGAGCTGAATATCAGTTTGCTGCCTGGATTGGAGCACCACTTGCTGACCCTTCACTTTACCAAACATGATATCCTTCTCCAGGGAATGATTTTTCTGACAATGTGACCGAAGTAGGTGAGATGAAGTCTGGCCATTCTTGCTTCCAACAAGCATTCCAGCTATACTTCCAGGACAGATTTATTAGTTCTTCTGACAGTCCATGGTAGTTTCAGTATTTGCCAACACCACAACTTCAACTAGTTGATATTTAAACAACTTCTTTGTCTTTTTCTTCAAAGCTCAGTGTTACAGAATTATCATCTGCATCTGTTCAATTTGTTTCTTACTCCTTTGTTGTAGAGGATCAGGGTAGTTTGCCTACCTGTTCTGCCCTCTTGTCGAAAGTGCTTTCTTTTCTTTATGTTGAAGTGTAATCCATACTGAAGGTTGTAGTCCTCTTCATTTTCAGTAAGCATGGTTATATCATCTGCTTATTGTGGGTTGTTAATAAGTCTTCTCCAATCTTGATGCCACATTCTTCTTTATGTAGTTCAGCTTCTCAGATAATTTCCACAGCATCCAAAAACAACCAAACTCACTGCCATTGAGTCAGATCTGACTCATAGTGACCCCTCCTTGGGTTTCCAAGATGGTATAATTACAGAAGTAGATTGCCCAATCTTCCTCCCAAAGAGTGGCTGGTGGGTTTGAACCACCAGCTTTCTGGTTAGCAGTCAAATGCCTTAGGCACTATGCCACCAGAGCTCCTATTGAATAAGTATGGTGAAGAATACAATGTTGATGCACACCTTTCCTGATTTTAAACCATGCAGTACCCCCTTGTTCTGTTTCAACAACTGCATCTTGTTCTATTTATAGGTTCTTCATGAGCACAATTAAGTGTTCTGGAATTCTCATTCATAGCAATATTATCCATAATTTGTTATGATCCACGCAGTCAAATGCCTTTTCATAATCAATAAAACACTGGTGAACATCTTTCTGGTATTCTTTGTGTTCTGGTTACCTAGTGCCACTCTGACAAAAATATATATACCACAAATGGGATGGCCTTAACAAACAGGAGTTTATTCTCTCATAGTTTGGAGGCTTTAAGTCCAAGTTCAAAGTGCCACGCTCTAGGGACTGGGTGAAAGCCTCTCAACCTTGAGCTTTAGCTCTGCCTCTTCCTCATGGCACTGAAGCTAAAGTCATCTCTTCACTCAGGCAGCTACTGGCCACTAAGGCTAACAAGCCCTCGGTCGACAAATAAAATGGCACAGTCCCGATGTTATCAAACCACATGACAGGCCATGAATTCAAATCCATTGGGAGTCCCAAAGTTGGCAGAGCATGGCAGGTGCTGAACAATGACACGGCTACATGCAGGGTCCAAGCATGCCATGATCTAGATACCATTCTCAAAGCTGTTTCTTATATACATGGAACAGACCACATCCCTAAGGCAGCTACTCAGCTGCTCACAGTAGATTCCACCATGGAGTTGATTACCAGTCTCATCATGGAAAATACTACATCCAGCTGCCCAGCCACTCAACCAGGCCCAGCCAAGTTGACACACAAACTTAACTACCACACTTTGCTTTCAGCCAAGATCTATCTGACATCAGCAATGATATTCCTTATTACTGTCCCTCTTCTGAATCCAGCTTGAATTTTTGACAGTTCTCAGTTGATATACTGCTGCAACCATTTTTAAATTATCTTCAGCAAAATTTTACTTGACTATGACATTAATGTTATTTTTTGGCAATATCCACATTCTGTTGAATGAAAAATTAATGGAGCCTTCAAAACACTTAACTACAAAATAATGTTAGTATCTATTTGAAAAGTTAAAACATTTGGAACAAAAACTTGTTTACAGTGGTCTAAAGGATAGGTTGACTGTGTGGAAAGGAAATGTTCCTTACAATGAGTTCTATTCACTTTGCTATAATATTCTAAGGATTTAATGTTTATTGTAAAGTTTAACTTAACCTAAAATAAATCACACAATACTTGAGTCAACAATAGTATCCTGGAAGAGTAGGTGAATATTTTTGATAACTATATTCATTTCTTATAGTTTCTTATGTGAACTATTTGGTACTCCTGTTATAAAGAATACCACAGACAATTACTACAGTTTATTGAATGCATTCTTTGTGCTAGTAACTGAATTATAAGGTAAATTTTATCTTATTCTTCTCAACAATCCCACAAGTTAGATACTATTTCATTTTTACCAGTGAGGAATTGAAGGCTAAATGACATTAAATAACTTTCCCAAGACTACACATGTAGTTATGATGGAGCTTATCTGAATCAGTGGTATAATGGGTAAAAATGGATTCTTAAGTCTAATGTGTATAATGAAAAGAGCTCTTGCCTTTATCTTGTAAACAGGGAAAGGCAAGATTTTTTGGAACAGGAGTGGAAAAGGGCTAGGAAAGGAAAGCAACTCTTTATAATTTTGACTGTTGTTAGCTGCCATGGAATTGGCTCTTGACTCATGGCGACGCTGTGTACAATGGGACTGGACTATTATAACCTATAGGATTCTTATTGACTAATTTTTCTGAAGTGGATCATCAGGCTTTCCTGCCTGACAGTATGGAAGCTTTGCTGAATCCTGTTCAGCATTATAGCAACACCTAAGCCTCCACTGACAGATGAGTGGTGGTTTTGCTGAGGTGCATTGGCTGGGGATGGAATCTGGGTCTCCTGCAAGGAAGGTGAGAATTCTACCACTGCACCACAACTGCCCATCTGTTGGTTAGTAGGTGTGAGCATGCCAAAGAATAGAAGGCTGATGCCTCAATGCTGCACGTCTTTGCAAAGCCCTAAGTTCTGCTCTTGGTACTCCTTTAGACAGTGAAGAGCTGGCTTGTGCCTGTGGGGAGGGTTCTTATAACTCTTAGTCTAGCAGGAACACTTTTTTGGGCAAACTCTTAATTGGCACATCTATTGCAGGCTATTAGAGCCCAGGGGACTTAATGTGGTTTAATGTGTCACCTTAGTTTTACCCAGATCTGAATTTAAAGTTTGTTGGCTTAATCAATGTGTAATTTTTAATAATAAGCTAATTATTCATTTTACCTGCATCAGGTGCCGAAAACCCCAAAATTTATTTCTCCATATAGTTTTAAACTCCAGAGTGACACTGAGCTCTAACTCAGAGGTAATAATAATAATAATAATAACATAATATCATTTCTTACCATAAATGGGGAATCCAAAAACTGTATACCCAATTAGAAGTTCCTTTTAATCCCAGCATTTTCATACCTGAGTGAATTGTAGGGATTTAAAAAACAAAATAAAACATACACAAAACCTGACTCTCAAAGTTCCACTATGAAGAAGTCATTTGTCTTGGTTTCAAAAGAATAGCTCTCTAAGTATTTCAAAATGTCCAGCTGGCTGCCCTAGCCATTCTCTTTGGAAGCTTCTTTCTCATCCTCATGGCACAGCCCTCTGGCATGCCTGACCAGCTGCAAGCTAAACCCTGTGGAATAAGAATTCTTTCATCCCTTTGTGTGGTGTGTTTCATTTTCAGAGTTTGGATGATCCTCTTCAGCAGCAGCAGCAGGCATTGTTAGTTTCAGTAGACAGCCTGGATGCACAAGAACAGTCATCGTAGAGAGATAGGCTCTCAGGGTCCCTCCCTTCATGCCGTGGTGCTGTGTGAGATCATTTTCCCCTGCTGGATTATTGGCCAGAGAAAAAGGGAAACAAACTGTACCCAAAGGAATCCAATTAAAGTACTTGAACTTCACTGACATCCATCCTGTTGTTTTCTTAACTCCCTCATCTGGGGGTTGATTATTCTGACCAGAAGAATCATCTTAAATCGCCTATTTTCTTTAGTTTGAAAAGGCACCAAAATTTTACTGTACAACATGGAGTAATAGTCCATGTTTGATGTAGTTGATTTTTTTTTTTTTTTTTTTGAATTGATCTTCTTTCTTTTCTCTAATATCTTTACCAAAACCATGTCAGGACGTATTGCATGAAAGTGCTCAGTATGCAGAATTATGTCTCTGTCCACCATCTACATTGCAGAAATGGTTCCTTCTGGACACTATTTCCTTCTTTGAATCTCTTAATTGATCCCACTAATATACTCTGGTATTCTTTTCCTTATTAATCAAAAATTCTCTTTTTTCCTACTTTGTCATCCAAACACTGTAAATAAATAAGGGTTTGGGTATTAGTTTCATCATTTGTGAAATGACCTCCCCTGACTGTAAGGTTCTGTGTCCAAAATAATAGCTAGAGTTTCCAGTAATAATACTTACATGTATATGAATTTTCACAGACCATTTTCATATATTTTACTTCATAGCGTTCTGACCACAGATCTATATAATGGGGAGAACATGTATTATTGTCTCATTTTTCAGATAAAGATACTGTAGCTCAGGAGGAGATGTGACTACCCAACATCCCATAAGTCACAAGTAGCTTATTTGAACTAGAAATTCAGAGTTTTCCACACATATGGTGATGGTTTCTCTAGTAGGGGGAAAGTTTATTTTTTAAACCAAAGTTTCTTCATTTATTAATTATTATTTTTGTTATTATTGTTGTATTTGAGTATGTATGTTCATGTTTTGGCTAGAGAGCTCCTAATACTTAATTGTGTTGAGGATGTAATTTTGTGATCTTAGTTTTTATCATTGTTTTCTTGTTGTTATGTGCCATCGAGTCAGACCCTCCTCATAGCAACCCCTCCTTGGGTTTCTGAGGCAGTTATCACTATGGAAGTAGATTGCCCAACCTTCCTCCTGAGGAGTGGCTGATGGGTTTGAACCGCCAGCCTTCTGGTTAAAAGTCAATTGGACTAGTTTTGGCCATTTTGAATCAGACAACCATTTGTCATTCTAATTATGCTGGGAATGACAGATTGAAGAGGAGTGGCATGGCATTCATCATCACAAAGATTGTTTCATTATCTATCCTAAATATAATGCTGTCAATGATAGGATAATATCCATATGCCTACAGGAAGACCAGTTAATACTACTATTATTCAAATTTACACACCAATCACCAAAGCCAAAGATGAGGAAGTTGAAGATTTTTATCAACTTCTGCAGTCTGAAATTGACCAAATATGCAATCAAGATGTGTTAATTATCATTGGGGACTGGAATGCAAAAGTTGGAAACAAAGAAGAATCACTAGTAGTTGGGAAATATGGCCTGGGTGATAATAATATCACTGGGGATTCCATGATAGAATTTTGCAAGACCAATGACTTATTCATGGCAGATACCTTTTTTCAACAACACAAATGACAGCTATACACATGGACTTCTCAGATGAAGTACACAGAAATTAGATTGACTACATCTATGGCAAGAGGCAATGGAGAAGCCAAAAACAAGCCAAAACAAGACCAGGAGCTGATTGTGGAACAGACCATCAATTGTTCATATGCAAGTTTAAGTGGAAGTTGAAGACAATCAAAACAAGTCCATGAGAGCCAAAATATGACCCTCATTATATCCCTGCTGAATTGAGAGAAAATCTAAAGAATAGATTTGATGCATTAAACACCAGTGACTGAAAACCAGAGAAATTGGGGGATGACATCAAGAACATCATCCATGAAGAAAGCAAAAGGTCATTAAAAAGACAGGAAAGGAAGAAAAGACCGAAATGGATGTCAGAAGAGACCCTGAAACTTGCCCTTAAGTGGAGAGTAGCTAAAGCAAATGGGAGAAATGACAAGATAAAAGAGTTCAAAGAGCAGCTCAAGAAGACAAAGTCAATTATTATAATGAAATGTCCAAAGACCTGGAGTTAGAAAACCAAAAGGGAAGAACATGGTCGTCATTTCTCATGCTGAAAGAACTGAATAAAAATCTTAAGCCTCAAATTGCAATATTGAAAGATTCTGTGGGCAATATGGGAGCTCTGGTAGCATAGTGGCTAAAACACTTGCCTGCTAACCAGATGGCTGGCGGTTCAAACCCACCAGCCACTCCTCGGAAGGAAGGTTGTGCAATCCTACTTCCGTAGTGATACTGCCTCGGAAACCCAAGGAGGGGTCGCTGTGAGTCGGGGCCGACTCCACGGCACATAACAACAACAACAACAACAACATGGGCAATATATTGAATGATACAGGAAGCATCAAAAGAGGATGGAAGGAATACACAGAGTGACTGTACCAAAAAGAATCGGTTGGTGTTCATTCATTTCAGCAGGTGGCATATGATCAAGAACCAAAGGTACTGAAGGAAAAAGTTGAAGGAAGTGGTGAAAAACAAGGCTCTAGGAATTGACGAAATACTCATCAAGATACTTCAACAAATGGATGCTGCACTGGAGGCACTCACTTGGCTATGCCAAGAGATTTGGAAGACAGCTGCCTGGCCAGCTGAGTGGAAGATATCCATATTTGTACCCATTCCAAAGAAAGGTGATCCCACAGAACATGGAAATTATCAAACCATAGCATTAATATTATACACAAATAATATCTTACTGAAGATAATTAAAAAATGGTTGTAGCTGTATATTGACAGAGAACTTCCAGAAATGCAAGCTGGATTCAGAAGAGGACATTGTTGATATCAGATGGGTCTTGGCTGAAAGCAAAGAATACCAGAAAGATGTTTACTTGTGTTTTATTGACTATACAAAATCATTCAGTTGTGTGGGTCATAAAAAATAGATAACATTGAGAAAAACAGGAATTCCAAAACACTTAATTGTGCATGAGGAACCTGTACATAGGCCAGGAGGCTGTCGTTTGAACAGAACAAGGGGACACTGCATTGCTTAAAATCAGGAAGGGAGTGGGTCAGGCTTGTATCCTTTCACCATACTTATTCAATCTATATGCTGAGCAAACAATCCGAGACACTGGATTATATGAAGAAGAACATGGGCATCACGATTGGAGGAAGACTCATTAACAACCTGTGATACACTGACAACAAAACTTTGCTTGCTGAAAGTGAGGATGACTTGAAGCACTTTCTGATGAAGATTAAAGACTACATTCTTCAGTATGGATTACACCTCAATATAAAGAAAACAAAAATTCTCACAACTGGACTAATAGGCAGCATCATGATAATTGGAGAAAAGATTGAAGTTGTCAAAGACTTCATATTACTTGGTCCTACAATCAACACCAATGGAAGCAGCAGTCAGGACATCAGATGATGTATTGCATTGGGCAAATCTGCTTCAAAAGACCTCTAAGTGCTTAAGGGAAGAGATGTTTCCTTGAAGGCTAAGGGGCAGCCAACCCAAGCCATGGTATTTTCAATCACCTCATATGCATATGAGAGCTGGATAATGAATAAGGAAGACCAAAGCAGTGTTGATGCTTTTGAGTTGTGGTGTTGATGAATAATGCTGAGAGTACCACGGACTGCTAAAAGTACTAACAAATCTGCCCTGGAAGAAGTGCAGCTGGAATGCTCCTTGGAAGTGAGAATGGCCAGACTTCGTCTCACTTACTTTGGTCACGTTGTCAGAAGGAACCATTCCCTGGAGAAGGATATCATGCTTGGTAAAGTGGAGGGTCAACCATAAAGGGGAACCCCCTCAAGAAGATGGATTGACACGTGGTTGCAATGATGGCCTCAAGTATAGCAAGGATCGTGAGGCTGGCACAGAACCGGGCAATGTTTTGTTCTGTTGTACATAGGGTCACTATGAGTCAGAGACGACTCAAGGGCACCTAACAACAACAATAACATGCTTATCTGGAGTCATTTGTATTTGTTTTCAAACTTTTTTTATGCCAGTTGAATTTGCGATTGCAATTTAATTATGCAAACTGATGAAATATGAGTACAAAAGTACTAAAGGGTTGTTGATTATATAAAACCTGAGTTGAATGCTTTGGATAGACTTTTAAAATATGAGTTGCTAAAATAAGTTACAGTCTAATAGGTATGTTCTAAATAGGTGGAAAATTGCCTGGGATGGGGATGGGAGTAAAAGTAAAAATTACAGAAGCATCCTACATTAATCTCGCTTTGCAAGTTCCTTTAAGCTTTTACCAATTTCAAGTAAACCAAACTGAAAATCATAGGTGCTGTATTATGGATATGGTTTAAACTGGAAGAGTAATGTGAAACTCTACTTAACAGCCCTTGGTCTAATCAAAAGTTTGGTAAATGGTATAAAGCTTTTTTTTTTTTTTTTTCCTTCTATATTTTACTGTGATTTTTGAGAAGATTTACATAGCAAATTATGTCCTCATTTAGCAATTTCTATACATATTATTTAAGGAGCTCAGGTGACACAGTGTTTAAAGCTAATCAAAAGCTTGACAGTTTGAACCCACCAGCAGCTCCATAGGGGAAAGATGCGGAAGTCTGCTTTGGTAAAGATACCACCTTGGAAACTCTATGGGGTAGTTTTGCTCTGGCCCAAAGAGTTGCTATGAGTTGGAATTGACTTGATGGCAGAGGGTTTGTATGTATTGTCTCTGATGGCTAAAGATTTTTTCATGTATTTATTGGTCACTTGAATTCCTTTCTTTGGTGAAGTGTTTGTTCATTTCCTTTGCCTATCTTTTTTTTTTTTTTAAATGAGTTGCTTGTCTTTTTGTTGCTGAGTTGTTTTCTATATATTTTAGAGATTAGGCTTTTGTCAATATGTTGTTGTTGTTGTTATGTGCCATCGAGTCGGACCCGACTCATAACGACCCCTCCTTGGGTTTCCGAGGCAGTATCACTATGGAAGTACACTGTCTCATTTTCCTTCCAAGGAGTGGCTGGTGGATTTGAACCACCAGCTTTCTGGTTAGCAGTCAAATGCCTTAGGCACTATGCTACCAGAGCTCCTATATAATCCTCAAAATTTTTTTCCAATCTGTAGGTTCTCTTTTCACTCTTTTGATAAAGTTTTTTTGATGAGCATAACTAATTTTTAGGAGGCCTCTGTTATCTAACTTGTCTTCAATAGGTCATGCATTTGCAGTTATGTTTGGTAATCGATTACTGAAAAAATTAGGTCCCATAGTTTTGTCCCTTCATAATTTTGGCTTTAACATTTAGATTTTTAATCCATTTTGAGTTCATTTTTGTGTATGGTATTAAATATGGACCCTGTTTCATTTTCCTGCAAGTAAGTATCTACTTTTGTGAGCACCATTTGTTAAAGAGGTTAGTTACTTCTTCCCCATTGAATGGACTTTGACCCCTTTCTAAATGAGCTGCCTGGAGATGCATAGATTTATTTCTGTGTTCTCAATTGTATTCCATTGGTCTATGTATATGTCATTGAACGAGAACCAGGTTATTTTGATTACTGTTGTTTTATAGTATGTTTTGAGATAGGGGAGTATGAAGCCTCCTAATTTGTACTTATTCTTCAATAATGCTTTGGCTATTCATGGTTTCTTTTCTTTCCATACAAAGTTGATGACATATTTGTCCATATCAGTGAAGAATCTTTTTGGAATTCGAATAGGTATTGCATTACATCTCTGGGTAGTATTGACATTTTCAATATGTTAAGTCTTCTGATCCATGAGCATGGAATGTTTTTCCATTTATAAAGGTCCCTTTTAGTTTATTGCAGTAGCATTTTAAATTTTTGATTGTAGAGGTCTTTTATGTCCTTGGTTAGATTTATTTCTAAGTGTTTTATCCTTCTGGGGGCTATTGTAAATACCGTTGTTTTCTTGACTTCCTTTTGGGAGTTCTCCTTGTTCATGTAATGGTATAAAGTTTTATGTTTTAAATATAAGCTAAATATATTGAAATTGTTCTAACCAACTTTTTTTCTGTGTTCCAATGTTCTTTCCGTGTTGTGTAAAATGAAGATGAAAGTAATTTTTCCTAATTCTAGGAGGATGTGTGTGTGTGTGTGTGTGCACATGTGCCCACGTGAAGATTAAATGAGGTAATGCATATATAGTATCTAGAACAATGTCTGGCACAAGTACTAGAAGATGTTAGCTGTTATTGTGATTGTTGTTGTTACTATTATCATTACCAGGGAGCTCTGGTGGCTTAGTGCCTAAGGCATTTGACTGCTAACTAGAAGGCTGGTGGTTCAAACCCACCAGCCACTCCTCGGAGGGAAGATTGGGCAATCTACTTCCTCAGAGATAGATACCGCCTCGGAAACCCAAGGAGGGATTGCTATGAGTCGGGGCCGACTCGATGGCAGTGAGTTTGGTTGTTGGTTTATTATTGTTACCATCTTCAATCATCTGCAGGAGGGTTTATGTACACTTATAAACAGAACTCCTGAATCACCGCTGCCAACTATTGGAATATTTCATTATTAAAACATAATAGTTTTATTTGAGTTAACAGTGAGGCTCTATTTCCCAGCAGCACCCACACTCTTTGTTTTCAGGCTTAATGAGAAGAGGAAGTTTGAGTAGTCTAACTTTCTGTCCTCAGGAAATGCTGAGACCTGAAGTTGTATGTAAAATGAGACATAATTGAAAGGGCAATGGGCCCTGTGAGTTGAAGACTATCAAATGGATTGATTATGGAGGGTTTAAAGTGTATTGGTGGAGTTGTGTGCAGTTATAACATAGCACCTGCCCACACTGAGTTCAGAGCTACCCAATGTATTTCTTACTCCAGTGAACTCTAAGCTTTGCACAATTCTCTCACAATTATAAATAGAGAACAGAGGAAAGAAAAAAAAAAATCCTGACAAACAAACATGGTAGCTAAACTGAAATAATTGTATGATAGTATAATACTGATTGTAACAGTAGACATTGTATTGTATGCTTTCGATTCCTAAACACTTCTGCTCCCAGCTAGGTTACAGGTTTTCATTATTGAATCCATATTTAGAAACTGCTTTTGGGAGGAGAATTAAGATTTCATTCTCAATGCTGGCACACACATTTTCATATAATTTCACAGCCTGTTTTCCTACCTAAGAATATACTCCTAGTAGGAAAGAGGCTTAAGCTTCAGGGTCAGAGACAACACTGCTATTGCTGATAGTTTCTTCCTGGGTTGAAATGTTTTAATGGTTGATTCAGTGCTGGTGGCATAGGAGTGACTATACTTTCAACTATTTCCTTTTTTCTTTTTTCATGGTAAGTGATGCTCTTCATCTTCCATAGGTGATTTACTTGGTATTTTCATAATTTTTTAAAACATAGCAAATAGGTAGCAAGTTAAAATTGAAGAACATTTCCCAGAGTTGAGAAATGTTAAACATGGTATAACCTAAAGTTATTAAGTATCCATTTGTTCCATTATATATTATAAGCATCACCATTACTTTGTACACTTTTTATGGAATTTAGGTCTATTTATCTTTTCAGATTGTCCATCCTTACTTGCCATAAAGCTTAGAAATATTGCCTTTCTGCTTCATAGTTCTTCATAGCACTGAGGTTACTTCAGTTCATACTACATACATTTTTCTACCCATGAACATTATTCAGATTTCTTCTCTATTCTGTCTTTCCTGTGCTTCCATTTCAATCATTGTAAGTCCTTTCAGTTTCAGTTGTCCTCATCCTTTTGCCCTTAGGTGTGTTTTCTTGATATATTTTCCTTTGTTCTTGTGTATGTCAAGGAGCTCTGGTGGTGTAGTGGTTAAGCCATTTGGCATCTAACCAAAAGGTTGGTGGTTTGAAATCACCAACTCTGTGTGGAAGATGAGACTGTCTGCTTCTGTAAAGATTTACAGCCTTGGAAACCAAATGGGGCTCACTAAGAGTCAAAATTGACTTGATGACAGTGAGTTTGGTTTTCATTTGTCTGTAGGTCAGCATTTGTTCACATATATCCCTCTTTTTAAACTGCATTTTTTATTCCTTACTTTGTGGATTTAAATTTCCCCCATTTCATTTCTTTAGATATACCATTTCCTTAGAGTTACTTTACTTGAGGACAGCAGTAAAACTTACGAAAGCTATACAGCATCCCAGAAAATAGCACTCTTTATACTAAAGTACATCAGGCTATGTATTCATACTTCTACCCAGTGGGAGAACTTTCCATTATACCTTTTTGTTATACATGCTTTTTTTTTTTTTTAAGGCAGTAGGATTCAAGAGGTTTACCTTCTTATATGAAATTCTTGTCAATCAGCATGATATTCAGAACCTCTTGCTAAGCATTTTTCTAGGCAGAGGAAAGAGCCAACCTCAGTTGGCTATGTTCAGAGTGCTTTGTTATTAACTCATATTCCTAGGTTGGTCCAGAGCCTTGATATTTTAAATTTTAATTTGTGGATTAAGGCACTTCTATAACTGACTAGGGAGCTCTGGTGGCATAGTGCCTAAGGCAATAGACTGCTAACCAGAAGGGTAGTGATTCAAACCCACCAGCCACTCCTCAGAAGGAAGGTTGGGCAATCTACTTCCCTAGTGATACCGCCTCAGAAACCCAAGGAGGTGTCACTATGAGTCAGATCCGACTAGATAGCAGTGAGTGAGTGTGTGATAACTTACCAATGATGCTTTGCTACACTTCAGTTGATGGATTGTGTTAGTTTCTTAGTACTGCCCTAACAAAAGTACCACAAGGTGAATGACTTTAAGGAAAAGAAATTTATTGTCTCAGTTTTGCAGGCAAGAACTCCAAATAAGGGCATCAGCTCCAGTGGAGGGCCCTTCCTTGTTGGTGGCCATAGGTATTCCTTAATAATCCTTAACTTTTAGTCAGATCCTCACAGTCTCTTCCCCATGTACTGTAACTCTTCCTTTTTGTACTCTTACTTATAAGACACCAGGAGCTCTGGTGGCACAGTGTTTAAAGCATTCATCTACTAACCAAAAGGTCAGTGGTTTGAACCCACCAGCTGCTCTGTGGGGGAGGGGGAGAATTGGTCTGCTTCCTTAAAGTCAGAATGGCTTGATGGCAGTGATTTTTTTTGTTTTTGTTTCTGTATGACTTCTGTGGTAGTTAAGGTTATGTGTCAACTAGGCTGGGCTGTGGTTTTGAGTGGCTTGGCAGCTGGATACAGTTATTTCCCATGATGTGATTGTAATCATATCCATGGTAGAATTGGCTCTGAGTAGCCAAGCAGTTGAAGAGGAATTAACTTCAGGGTGTGGCCTGCTTCTAGTATATGGTGAAGCTTTGGGAAAGGTCTTTAGCTTTTGGCACATTTGGATCTTGCATTTGGCTGAGTGTTCATCTCCAATCCCTGCACTTGAACCAGTGGCCTACTGTGTTGCCTGCTGATCTTGGGACTGTGCTAATTTACCTGCCAACCTTGGATATGTCAGCCTCAGCAACCAGCAGCTGCCTGAGTTAGGAGATGTCTCCACCTCCAGTGGGCCTGGAACAGAGACAGGACTGAAGCCTAGGTCCCAATCCCTAGACCTGGCACCCTGAATTCAGACTTCTAGCCTCCTAAACTGTAAGGTAATAAATTCCTGTTTGTTAAGCTGTCCACTTATGGTATTTCTGTTATAGCAGCACTAGAGAACCAAGAAAGCTTCATTAGCATAACAAAAGAAAATCCCTATTTCAAACACATTCAGAGGTACAGAGGTTCAGGCTTTAACATATTTTTTGAGGGGACACATACAAGCAATAGCATGGATTAATCTCTCACCAGCAATGTTTTGCTGTAGATGAGCAAAGCCCACTTTATTTATTTATTTATTTATATTTTTATTTCTATTGTGATTTGGGTGAAAATTTACGGAGCAAATAATCTTTCCATACAGCAGATCACATATACTTTGTCTCATGACATCGACCACAATTCAGCACAATGCAACAGCTCCTCTCCCACTTCCTCCTGATAGTACAGTACTGCTTCTCTGTGACCATCCCTCCATGCACTCCTACCCCCTGAGCTGTCTCCCTGTGCCTGAGCAGCCCTTCTTTCTCTCTTGCTTGTTCTCTCCAAGGAGTGTATCTACCTCAGATAAATGCTCAACTAGTATGCCTGTCTACTGCTTGGCAGGAAGCTACAGGTATGCGTTCAATTCCAGACCTGAAGGGTAGCTAGGGGCCATAGTCTCAGTGGCTCCACCAGGCTCCATCGGGCAGTAAACCTGTTCCCTGCTTTTTTTTAATTTTTTTTCCAAATGATTTTGAGTTTTGTTCCACATTTCTTTCTCATTCTATCCAGGACCTGCATGGTGACCTCGTCCAAATCTGCATCCTTTCCTTCAAGGCTCAGGGGTCCAAGATTATCTTCTGTGTCTGTGTTAATTGGTTTCCCTTTTCTTTGTTGAAGAGGGTCTGTGCAATCCTTCTGCCTAGTCCGCCATCTTGCCAGTGCAGGTGTTTTTGAAACATGAGGTTGAAATAAGGAGCACTAGTCGCATAATAGGAGCTCTGGTAGCATAGTGCCTAGGGCACTTGACTGCTACCCAGAAGGCTAGAGGTGCAAACCCACCAGCCATTCCTCGGAAGGAAGGTTAGGCAATCTACTTCCATAGTGATATCGCCTCAGAAACCCAAGGAGGGGTTGCTATGAGTCGGGTCCGACTCAATGGCACATAACAACAACAACAACAACGACGACGGCAGTGGCATAATGGTTACATGCTCAGTTGTTAACAGAAAATCAGTAGTTGGAATATACCCATGCTCAGTGGGAGAAATATGAGGCAATCTGCTTTGGTAAAGATTTCAACCGTGGAAACCCTATGGGCAGTTCTACTGTTTCCTAAAGGGTCACTATAAGTCAGAATTGACTAGATGGCAACAGGTTTAATGGGAGGTTGATATTGGCACAAGAAATGTATAATTTAGGTATATGTGCATGCTAAATGATTTCTAACTTGTTTTATATCACTGCAATAATATAAATGGGAATGATTTGATCAGAGGTCATGCTAAGAAAGCTAGATCTTATTTCTCTATATTGGAGAATTGGTATGGAGGACATTCTGAAGACAGAAATACTAACAATGGAGATACTAACATGTTTTTCTGTTGTGTTGAAATTTTGCTATGGTATCATTTGAATTATTTAACAAATTCCCAAATAAAGGTCAGATTGCTGTTTCATATAAATGTATTTGTGATGTGTATGTGTGTGTATTTTAAATAAGTACTCATGACTTCTCTACTAAATTGGTCAGCTCTAATAATAAGCTTTGTTGAATTTATGAGGTTTATGTTGCTCAGGATTGTTGGTCTGGAGATAATACTTAACCCAGTAGGGAATCCGAAGGAACTCTGGTGGCGTAGTGCCTGAGGCATTTGACTACTAACCAGAAGGCTGGCAGTTCAAACCCATCAGCCACTCCTTGGAAGGAAGTTTGGGCAATCTACTTCTATAATGATACCACCTTAGAAACCCAAGGACGGGTCACTATGAGTCAGATCTGACTCTACAGCAGTGAGTTTGGTTTGGTTTGAGAGAATCCAAAGATGATTAGAACATGGTCTGTGCCTCCTAAAAGCTTATAGTTTAGTGGCTATTGTATATAACATTCTTAGATTTGGTCTTACTGTAATACTGTGTTACTCCCTTAATTATTTCACATTCACATTATTAAGATGATCACATAATTATTTTTGGATCAGTGTTCTGGGTACAGAAGTTAAAGCACAGACAATATCTTTAAGGATAGTATAATTCCTGAAAGGTAACATAAAATTTTACAAATAGGAAATATCATGATAAAAATGACTTTATTAAATAATATTCATGAGGTTAATTTTTTTAAAAAATAATATCACTCTCCAGTGTTTTAAAATAATATCCACTCTCAGTCTGAAGTGAACGGTTTCACATGTTTTTCATCACATCTTTGATCTTTGAAACCTGTGTACTCACTGCCGTCGAGTCAGATCTGACTCATAGCAACCCCTCCTTGAGTTTCTGAGATGGTATCACTAGGGGAGTAGATTGCCCAACCTTCCTTCTGAGGAGTGGCTGGTAGGTTTGAACCAACAGCCTTCTGGTTATCAGTCAGATGCCTTAGGCATTATGCCACCAGAGCTCCCATGTGCACTACTAGTTCATTGCAGATTACTAAGTAAACACAGGTCTGTGATATCTAGCTTATTGGGTAATCTACTTCTGTCTGGGAGTCAGTGAAGAGTAGTTACTTTAAGGGGTTATCAATGTGAGGAAGCAGTCTGGTAATAAAGAAAAGTTTAAGTACCAGCTATATGGGATTGCTAGTTAAATGATCTTGCACAAACCAGTAAGCCATTGTTAGGTTTTCATTTTCTCACCTGTAAAATAAGTGAGTTGAGTTTTGTTCCACATTTCTTTCTCATTCTATCCAGGACCTCAATTGTGATCCCTTTGAGAGCAGTCAGTAGTGGTAGCTGGGCACCATCTAGTTCTTCTGGTCTCAGTGGAGGCTGAGGTTCATGTGGTCCATTAGTCCTTTGGACTGATTGTTTCTGGGCATCTTTGATTTTCTTCACCCTTCTTTGCTCTGGATGGGGCGATACCAATAGTTGCACATTAGATGGCTGCTAACAAGCTTTTAAAACCCCTTTTACTACTCACCAAAGTAGGATGGTGTATTGGTTTTCTAGTGCTGCTATAACAAACATATCACAAATGTATGGCTTTAACAAACAGGGATTTACTCTCTTACAGCTTAGTAGGCTTGAAGTCTGAGTTCAAAGTGTCAGCTCTAGGGGCTGGGTAAAAGGCCCTCAACCTTGGGCTTCAGCTCAATCTCTTGCCTCCAGCCCACGAAGCTGGAGGCTTTTCTTAACTCAGACAGCTGCTGGCTGCTGAGGCTGACAAACCCAAGGTTGACAAGTAAAATGGCACAGTCCCAAAATTATCAAGTAACACGGCAGGCCACTAGTTCAAGTTCAGAAATGGTGTCAAGATTAGCTGACAACATGGCAGGCCACTGAGATGAAGAGTTGGCCAGATGTAGGATATAGATGTGCCAAAAAGCTCACAGATCTTTCTCAAAGCTGCTTCTTATATACAAGAAGCAGACCACATCCCTGAGGCAGCTACTCAGCTGCTCACAGTAAATCATGCAGTTGATCACCAGTTTCATCATGGAGAATCATTACAACTAGCTGCCCAGCCACCCAAACCAGGCCCAGCCAGGTTGACACAGAAACTTAACTACCACAGATGTAGATCATTTTCTTTGTGTACTGCGTTATGCCAATTGACCTTGCTATCTATCACCTGAGACTATGGTCTTGAGCCCTGAGGCCCAGTGATTCATTCCTTCAAGGTGTTTGGCTAAGAGGTTTTCATAACTTTGTCCTCTGTATGCTCTATTATATTCATGGGTTTGCAACACATATACATACATATGTAGAAATATCCTCTGTCAAATCCATATATATCCATGGGTTTACTCTCATTCAACTTCCCATATCTGTTCAGCTTGAGTGTTTATATATGTATCCACTCATAGGTTATTGTTACTACCGTTATTGCAAGATTGTGTATATAATAGTATTTACTTCTGTTTCCTTTGACGCTTGTGTTCCTCTCGGTGTCTTCCTTGGTCTTGATCTTTTTTGCTGACCTTCCCCTTAGTGTATATTGCCTTTCCTTTCACCCAAGTCAATGCATGTCTACCCTCTAGTTACTGATTTACTCTCCTTTTCCCTCCCACTCCTGGTAACCATCACAGAATGTTTCTTTCTGAGTGAAAAACTTTTCTTGACTTTTTGTAACAATGGCCTCCTATGATATTTGTCCTTTTGTGATTTACTAATTTCACTCAGCATAATGTTCTTCAGTTTTATCCATATTGTGAGATGTTTCAAAGATTCATTGTTATTATTTAATATGGTGTAACTCAAAATCATAAAAAAGGATGGACCCACTTGTTAGATAAAGATTGATGGAACCCTCAAGACTGTGGCCCTTAGTAATGCTTTAAGCCTGGAACTGAATTCACCTCCATGGCTCAACTTTCAGTCAAATAATAGACATGTCTATAACATGAACAATAATACCAGGGAGGTACGCACTCTTTAGAACAATCAACCATTCAAGACCAAAATGGCACCATTTGCCCAGAGACAGAGTTCAGAAGACAGGAAGGGATAGGAAAGAAGGACAAATGGAAACAGGAAACACAGGGAGGAAGTGAAATGAGTACTGTTTCCTTGTTTGGATTGTAGGCAATGATATGAAACAAAACGCATATGAATTGTTGGGTGGAAAACTGATTTGCTCTGTAAACTTTCACTCAAATCACAATAAAAAGTTAAAATAAGAGGGTTGAACAAGCTGTTCTCTGAGAAGTTGTTTAACAGTAAAAATTCTGTAATTTTATGACTATGAATAGCAGTTATACCTGTAGGATTTATATCTTCAGGAGCTTTAATAACAAACTTCCAGTGAAACACAGCAGTGTTCCAGTGAAACACTGAACATGTTTCTCCTTGTTCCCTCCTGTTAAAAGACTATAAGTGTGAGTAAAATATTTAAAAACATATGAATCCACAAGCCCAAAGAAAGAGGAAAAGGAAGCAACATATGAAAGAGGTGCAATTTTTGGAAAGTGTAAGTGAACAAAAGAATGAGAAGAGATAAGAAAGTTGACAACAAATACCTGGAGTGTCTTGTACCTAGGAGAAGCTCCTGAACTGGCCCAAGAACTAGAGGTAGTAGATGCCATGGAAGATAATACAAAAAAAAAAAAAAAAACACCCACTGTCATTGAGTTGATTCCGACTCATAGCAGCCCCCGTTGGGTTTCCAAGGCAGTAAATCTTTATGGAAGTAGATTGCTCCATCTTCTTTCGGCAGAGTAGCTGGTGGGTTTGAACCACCAATGTTCTGGTTAGCAGTCAGATGTCTTAGGCACTGCACTACCAGAACGCCTATGGAAGACAAAAGATGAAGTAAAAAATAAATTAAAATTACTGTCCTCAGAGAGACAGGAGAAAGGTTTGTATGACAGGATTATATAAACAGAAGTAAAGAAATAATCAGAGAATAAGGCCTTTTTATATGAGTTGAAATAATACCTTCAAGAGAAGGATTGGAATTTTTAGAAAATAGAGAAAAAAGGCAAAGAAATGGAAAATAGGAAAGAAAAGAGAAAATTAGAGGATCATTTTAACAAGTCACATATCTGATTAATAGGAGTTTCAGAAAATAGATGAGAGCAAAGAATAAAACAGGGAAAAACTATTATAAAATTATAAAATAGTCTACTGGTCTAGAATTGAACCCACACCTGTGGCTTCCAGCCAAGCAAAAGACAGGCATAGAGGTTGAACATTTACCTGAATACACTCCTTGGAGAGAACAACCATGGGAGAAAGAAGGGCTGTCTATGCA
>NW_006921782.1:1737064-1746770 GCF_000298275.1 Orycteropus afer afer | reverse complement strand
ATAAGCTTTCATTTGACTTGGTGGGTACAGCCACATAATCAAAATAGTTCATTTGTTAAACAAAGAATAGCTCTCCCTCATTCCAAGTAATGTCTAAATTCTTAATTAAGGTTTTCTTTTGTCAAAAACTTCACATGGCTAGTTCATGTATTCTCATGGAATTTTTTAAACTGTTAGCTGACTCATTGCCTATTTATCTATAGCTGATACAAGACACTTTTGTTGTGTTTTACAAAAATGTGGAGGTTATGTGATTCACTGCATGCAGTTCAGAATTTAGATTATCTTTCAATAATCAAACACATGGTTTGCCAAAAAATCCAATATGAGTGTGCTCAAAACATCAAGTGCCTTTTGAAGTTCTTAAATAAAAAAACTCCAATTACAAAAACTCAACAACAAACAGAATAAAAAGAACCCAGAGCATGTCTCGTAAACAAAAGTGTTTAGCAGATATACTTAAACCTTCTTGAAAGAATTTTGAGAGCCTAAGAAACAGAGGCAGAGATGGAAGTAGAAAAGGGGGCATTTCTCCTTGAAGTTTTTTTTTTTTTTTTTTTTTAAACCAAGGACATTTGGTGTGGAGAGGAGAGGGGGAGAGGAGAAATGAAGAAAGAACATGATTTGTCTCAAAGATTTATTTTGTAATTGATTGTAGCTTATAAAGGTTTTCATTGATAGTGTATGGAAGAAAGAATTGTAAGTTTCAATGCTGATGCTTTGAAGAGTTGCCCCATTGTTGCAGCTGTTTGGGCAGCCTTGCTCAAACATCAATGGTACATTTTGGCAGCATGCTCTGCTTCCCTGTTTTTGATGGACGCTGTCCAGGCAGTGAAGGGCAAAGAGCCTGGTGATGCTGGTAACTGGCATAATAGAAGTTGTCAGACCATTTTTGAGTGTGTGTGCGTGTGTGTGTGTGAACTGAACATTTAATGACATTCTGTATTATGGCCAATCTAGATTAAGGTTCAGAATATGCTTTCTAGTAATTAAAATAGATGAGAATAAATAGTTTTATAATGTTGTTTGATGCCACAGGATACTTACTATTTAATTTTTGTATTGGGTTAGGAAGGACCCATGCTTAGGGCCTAAAGAAAATTTTCAGAGTGGATATAGATGTAACTATAATGATATATTTCCATCATAAATTAAATCACTGACTTTAACTTTATGTAGTACTTAATTATTAATATCTTAAAACACTCTCATTAAATATTCTCAGCTATTTGTGAAAATCTATTCCAATATTTTTTAGACTCTCTTTTCTGTATGTCTCATAACATTCTAATTTACTCTTTTACAACCATGCACTTTTACATGGGATTTGAAAAGTCACCTCATATGGAATAGATAGGGCCAGAACTTGGGAGAATATAACTTAGTGTTGGCAGGTAATACAGAGAAGACAGAGATGATGAACATTTATTTTGCTTATATTTTTCTCTGCTAAGAATAATAATCTTAAATTGGAGGAAAAGTATAGAAATCAGTGGCTGAATTGCTTATTAAAAGGTTATTTTGGCAAGTTTAAAATCAAGTCTAAGAGTTTGACACATTTTATTCTAGAATGATAACAGCCATAAAAATAATATAATAATAATAATAAACTCTGTACATTTATATGATGTGAATTTTTTGATGAATTTTAGTATATTTGTTCCTTAGGGTGATCCTGAAAAGTAAGGATGGATGATTATTTCCATTTTGCAGGTTATAAAGCAAAATTGAAAAAGCAAGCAACTAAAGAGTTTTGAACATTAGGCACTAGGTTAGAACTTCACACTTACTCTCATTTAATTTTTATTATACTCTGTAAAGAAGCTATTATCTCCATTCATAGATTTATTAACCAAAATGAAATTATTTTCTTCAAGTCACACAGCTTTCCATCCGAATGATTAGAATTCAAACCCAAGGACTTTAGCTTCAATTTCCACTGAACTTCATACTTTCCACATGTGATCACATATTGAAGAGTTGGAAGGTAAAAATACTGGACACAAGCAAATGTGTAAAGTGTTAAAGATAAGATAAAGATGAATTCTGTAATTTACAGACCAGTAACTTTTGTCTATCCACAGCAATACTGAAATGAAATATTAAATAGATTATGTGAGCATGTAGAAAGCAAAGTGATTACTAAGAGCCATATCATTTCACCAAGGGCAAGTCATATCACACTAATCTCACTTCCTTTTTTCTGATAAAGTTAACTAGGGTTTTAGATAAGAAGAATGTTGCAAACATTATGTATTGTGGTGTGAGCAAGGGATTTGACCAAATGATGGCAGTAGGTTTAGATAAATTCCCAAGCTATTAGAAAAAACTTCCCCAGGGAGTCATGTTTGGTTTTAACTGTTTGACAAATATTTGTTAGTGACCTGCTAAATATAACGCAATTTACTTTCCACTTCTTCTTCTTCTTCTTTTTTTTTTTTTTTTTTTTTTTAAGAATGTGGATTTTCCGTCTAATGGTCTAGTACCTAAGGCATTTGACTGCTAATCAGAAGGCTGGGGGTTCACACCCACCAGCTACTCCCTGGAAGGAAGGTTGGGCAATCTACTTCTGTAGTGATACCGCCTCAGAAACCCAAGGAGGGGTCGCTATGAGTTGTATCTGATTCCGTGGCAATGGTTGAGTTTTTTAGCATTTATGAGTAAAATTAAAAAAACAAACAAACAAACAAAAACAATGTAAATAAACACAGATACCCTATAATGAATATCTTAAGAGTACAAACTTTTAGCCTGGACCTAGGAGAAAAGCTTCCAGCACAGTATGATTTAGTTGTTGAAGTAAGAATGCTGTTGTTAGGTGCCATTAAGTTGATTTCGACCCATAGTGACCCTGTGTACAACAGAATGAAATATTGCGTGGGCCTGCACTGTTCTCACAAATGCAGCCATGCTTGAGGCCACTGTTGCAGCCGCTGTGTCAATCCATCTTGTTGAGCGTCTTCCCCTTTTTCACTGACTCTCTACCGTGCATGATATCCTTCTCCAGGATGTAGTCCTTTTTGACTACATGACGAAAATATGAGTGACAAGTCTGGCCATTCTCACTTCTAAGGATTTGTTCATTCTTCTAGCAGTTCATGGTACATTTAGTATTCTTCACCAACACAGCAATTCAAATACATCAATTCTTCTGCTTTCTTCCTCATTCCCTGTCTAGCTCTCACATACATATGACACTATTGAAAATACCATGGCTCAGGTCAGGTGCATCTTAGTCTTCAAAGTGACATCTTTGCTCTTTAACACTTTAAAGAGGTCTTTGGGCAGCAGATTTGTCCAAGGTATTACATTGTTTGATTTTCTTCACTCCTGCTTCTATGGGCATTGATTGTGGATCCAAGTAAAATGAAATCTGTGACAACTTCCATCTTTGCTCCATTTATCATGGTGTTGCTTATTGGTCCAGTAGTAAGAAATTTTGTTCTCTTTATGTTGAAATGTGATCCATATTGAAGGCTATAGTCTTTGATCTTCATCAGTAAGTTCTTCAAGTCTTCTTCTCTTTCAGCATGTAGGGTTGTGTCATCTGCACATCTTATGTTGTTAATGAGTCTTTTTCCAATCCTGATGACATATTCTTCTTCATATAGTCCAGCTTCTTGGATTATTTGCTCAGCATGCAGATTGAGTAAGTATGGTGAAAGGATACAACCTGATGCACACCTTTCTTGATTGTAAACCATGAAGTATCTCCTTGTTCTGTTCAAACAACTGCTTCTTGGTTTATGTTCAGGTTCCTCATGAACACAATGAAACATTTTGGAATTACCATTCTTCACCATGTTATCCATAATTTATTATGATGCACACAGTTGAATGCCTTTTGCATAGTCAGTAAAACACAGATAAGCATCTTTCTGGTATTCTTTGTTTTCAGCCAAGATCCATCTGACATCAGCAATGATATACCTCTTTCCATGACTTTTTCTGAATCTTGCTTGTATTTCTGGCAGTTCCCTGTCGATGTACTGCTGTGACTGTTTTTGAATTATCTTTAGTATGATTTTACTTGTGTGTAATTTTAATGATATCGTTTGACAATTTCTGCATTCTGTTGGATTATCTTTCTTTGGAATAGGCACAAATATGGATGTGTTGCAGTTTGTTGTCCAGATAGGTGTCTTCTAAATTTCTTGGTATAAATGAATGAGTGCTTCCAATGCTGCATCCATTTGTTGAAACATCACCTTGGGTATTCAGTCAATTCCTGGAGCTTTGTTTCTTACCATGTCCTTTAGTGCAGCTTTGATCTCTTTCTTCAGTACCATCAGTTCTTGATCATATACTCCTTCCTGAAATGGTTGAACATAGACCAATTATTTTTGGTACAGTGACTCAATGTATTCCTTCCATTTTCTTTTGATCCATCCTGCCTCATTCAATATTTTGCACATAGAATCCTTCAATATCACAAACCAAAGCTTACATTTACATTTTTTTCTTCAATTCTTTCAGCCTGAGAAATGCTGAGCATGTTCTTCCCCTTTGATTTTCCAATGCCAGGTCTTTGCACATTTCATTATAATACTTTACTTTGTCCTCTAGAGCTGCCCTTTGAAATCTTCTGTTCAGCTCCTTTAATTCATCATTTCATCCATTTGCTTTTCCTACTCTCTGCTGAAGAGCAAGGTTCAGAGTCTCTTCTGACATCCATTTTCTTCTTTTCTTCCTTTCCTGTCATTTTAATGACTTTTTGCTTTCTTCATGTATGATGCTCTTGGTGTCATTTCATAACTTGTCTGTTCTGTGGTCACTGATGTTTAGTGCATTTATCTATTTTCTGATGATCTCTAAATTCAGGGATATACTCAAGGTTATATTTTGTCTCTCATGGACTTGTTTGAATTTTCTTCAGCTTCAATTTGAGCTTGTACCTGAGCAATTGATGCTCTGTTGCAGTCAGCCCCTGGCCTTGTTCTGACTGATGATATTGAGCTTCTCTATCACCTCTTTCCACAGAAGTAGTCAATTTGATTCCTGTGTATTTCATTTGATGAAGTCCACATGTTTAATTACTATTTATGTTGTTTAAAAATGGTATTTGCAATGAATAAGTCATTGGTCTTGCAAAATTCTATCATGCAATCTCTGGTGTCATTTCTATCACCAAGACCATATTTTCCAGCTACCAGTGATTCTTCTTGGTTTCCACCTTCCACGTTCCAATCACCAATAACAATACATCTTGATTGCATGCTTGGTCAATTTCAGACTGCAGAAATTGGTAAAAGTGTTCAATTTATTCATCTTTGGCTTTAATGGTTGATGTGTAAATGTGAATAATAGTTGTAATAACTGGTTTTCCTTGTAGGCATATGGATATTATCCTATCACTGATAACATTGTACTTTAGGATAGATCTTGGAATGTTCTCTTTAAGGATGAATATGATGCTATTCCTCTTTATTTGTCATTCCTAGCATAGTAGACTGTGTGATTATCTGATTCACAATGGCCAATACCAGCTCCCTAATGCCTAGGATATTGATATTTATGCATTCCATTTAATTTTTTGCAACTTCCAATTTTCCTAGATTCAGACTTCGTACATTCTGGATTACAATTATTAATGAATACATGCAGCTGTTTATTCTTGTTTTGAATCATGCCACCTCAGCCAATGAAGGTCACAAGAGTTTTACTCCGTCCATATCATTAAGGTCGACTCTACTTTGAGCAGGCAGCTCTTCCCCAGTTGTATTTTGAGTGTCTTTCTACCCGAGGGGCTCATCTTCTGGCACTATATCAGACAATATTCCAGTGCTGTTCATAAGATTTTTAAGTGGCTATTTTATTTTTCAGTAGTGGACCTGGCCACATCCTTTTTCTTCATCTGTCTTGGTTTAGAGGTTTCACAGAAACCCATCCACTATGGATGACCTATTGGTATTTGAAATACCCAGCATAGCTTCTAGCATGACAGTAACATGCAACAATCCGACAGATGAGTGATAGGAAGTAAGAACAGATTTTGTAATTTAGATAAATAGTTGGAAATTTTGTAAATGATAATAACATTAGCTCACACTATATGCCATTTATTTTTTCACAGCAATCATTTTGATACAGGTTCTGCATTATTAATTCAGTTTTAAAGATGGCAGTACTAAGGCATAGTTTAAGCATAACTTGTTCTAAGTATAACTGAAATAAAGATTTGACCTTAGAGATTTTAATCCTAGAGCTTGTACTCTTAAAAAATAGAATCGGGAAAACCAGTGTGTGGTAGTTAAAGTTGTATGCCAGCATAGCTGGGCCTGGTTTTGAGTGGCTGGGCCACTGGATTCCCCATGACAGAATCAACTCCATGGTGGAATCTACTGGAGCAGCTGAGTAGCTGCCTTAGGGATGTGGTCTGCTTCCAGTATATAAGAAGACAGCTTTGAGAAAGGGCTCTGTGGCTTTTTGGCATGCTTGGACCCTATATGTAACCTCAACTTCATTCAGCAGCTGCCGCATTTCCTGCCAGTCTTAGGACTGTCTCTGGACTTGAACTAGTGGCTGCCATGTTGTTTGGTAATCTTGGGACTGTGCCATTTTATTTTTCAACCTTGTGTTCTTCAGCCTCAGCAGCCAGCAGGTCCCTGAGTTAAGAGAAGTCTCTAGCTTCATGGGCTAGGAGTAAGAGGCAGAGGTGAAGTCCAATCAGTGTCAGGAAGGCCTTCACCCAGACCAGAGAGCCGGCACTTTGAAGTTGGACTTCTATCCTCCTAAACTGTAAGAGAGTAAATCCCTGTTTGTTAATACCACCAATATGTGGTCTTTCTGTTAGAGGGGTACTAGAAACTAAAACAAGGTGCTAAAAGGACATTGTTTGGGTAATGATTGATTCATTTTGGGTTAGGATATAGGTATTCCCAAGGGAAGATATTAAGTGACATTTTTTACCTTGTTGTCATCTGTATTATATATATCCATGATTTGGATGAGAGGACAAGGAATTGCTTTAAAATTTTCATATAATACACAGATGAATTTTAATAGGAATAAATGTAATTCCTGTATTTTGTTTCAAAATATTAACAACATGGTCAGGTACTGCAGGAAAAACTTAGTTCTTGGAAATAAAGCCTGTAATTTCAGTTAAATTTGTATGGCACAAAGGGGGAGGCAGATGGAGGGAAAAATGAAATTGTCAAGCATTTCATTCTACTTGGATCAAAAATCAACTTCCATGGAAGCAGCAGTCAGGAAATCAAAAGATATATTACATCAGGAAAATCTGTTATAAAAGACTTCTTTTAAGTTTTGAAAACCAAGTATGCCACTTGGATGAATACAGTTTCCCTGACCCAAGCCTTTGTCTTTTCATATGTGTGTGAAAGCTGGACAATTAAAAAGGAAGAGAAGAATAATTGATGCATTCAAACTCTGTTGTTGGTAAAGGATACTGAATATATTGTAGACTGCTAGAGAAACAAAGACATCAGTCTTAGAATAAATACAACGAGAATCTTCCTTAGAAACAAGAATGATAAGCCTCCAGCTCCCTTACTTTGGACACATCGTTAGGAAAGACCAATTACTAAAAAAGGACACCATTTTTGGTATAATAGAGGGTCCGTGAAAACTAGGGAAACCCTAAATGGGATGTATTGACACAATAGTCATAACAGTGGACTCAAATATACCAAGGATCATGAAGCTGGCAGAGGACTGGGTAACTTTTCATTCTGTTATTCATAAGGTCTCCATGAATCATAGCAATCTGGATGGCAGTTTACAACAACAGATGTTTAAAAAACTGATGCTGCATAATTTTTTGGGTAGATCGAAAAAATTACATATTTTATGTCTAGATATTCTTTACTGATGTGGTACAGAGAATGAAACTGAAGCAGAGCAGTAATTACACTGAGTTGAAAAGGCCGAGATTGGAATTGGGGGAGGTTTGGGAAGTATAGGCAGGAGCTCTGGTGGCATTTGACTTCTAGCCAGAAGGTTGGTGGTTCAAACCCACCAGCCACTCCTCGGAAGGAAGGTTGGGCAATCTACTTCTATAGTGATACTGTCTTGGAAACCCAAGGAAGGGTTGCTATGAGTTGGATCTGACTCGATGGCAGTGTGTTATAGGTTTAGAGTTATGAGGATAGAGTACTGGTGAGGATGGAACTAGAAAGAGCTCCAGTAGAAAGAGCTCCAGTAGCATGCAAAGGGGTTATCTTGAGTTTGTTGGTTAATAGATGCTAAACTGTACAGACATTGAAATAACCTCCAGAAAGCTGGACAAATAACAACCAGAGAGCTCAAAGAGTAACTTCTCCTAGAGCTTACACAGGGCTTGGAGATAAGTTTTGTGCAGAGTTTTTGTTAATGACTAAGGGAGTAAGACCCCAGAACAATTGCTCCTTTTTAGTAGGGTTTAACAAGCCCTTGACTAACTCTACTCTGATGTTGTTTTTGTTAGTTGTCATCAAATTAATTCTGACTCATGATGACCCTAAGGGTGCAGAGTATAACTGTTCCATAGGATTTTCAAGGCTGTGACCCTTGGAAATTCCAGGCCTATATCTGAGCATTCTCTGAGTTAGTTGGAACTATCAATCTTTCAGTTAGTAGGCCATAGTGTAATCATTTTCACCATCCTTACAACCTAAGGCTACTCTCGACATGGCCTAATAAAACCTAAAAATGAGACTCAAGAGGACCAAACTGATCTGCAAGTTATTTAACTGCCTGCCAGAAAAACGTCTAACACATTTAAAGGAATTCAACAATATCCAGGATTTAACAAAATTAAGTTTACAGTGACTGTATTAATGAATGAATGACAATGGAAAATGAATAAGGAAGATTGAAGAAGAATGGATGCATCTGAATTATGGTGTTGGTGAAGAATATTGAATATACCATGGACTACCAGAAGATCAAGCAAATCTCTCTTGGATGAAGTACAACTGGAATGCTCCTTAGAAGCAATGATGGCAAGTTTTTGCCTCTCATACTTTGGTCATATTGTCAGGAGAGACTAGTCCCTGGGGAATGATATTTTGCTTTGTAAAGAAGAGGTCAGTGAAAAAGAGGAAGACCTCAATGAGATGGATTGACACAGCGGCTGCAACAGTGGGCTGAAGCATAATCATAATAGTGATGATGGCACAGGACCAGACGGTTTCATTCTGTTTTACATGGGTCACTATGAGTTGGAACTGACTCAGTGACACCTAACTACAATATGTATGTGAGTCCCAGAAAGCCTTGGGTAGTGGTAGTGGGAGAGACATTTAAAAAAAAAAAAAAACAAACTTGAAGAAATAATGGCTGAAAATAATTTGAAATTTGATTAAAGCTATATATCAAAAGATCCAAGCTTCTCAATGAACTATTACTTAAAAAAAAAACAAAAAAATCCCCCAACTAAACCACAGACATTGCTTTCAAGTTGATTCTGACTTACAGAGACCCCATAGGACAGAGTAGATTTCCAAGGCCTGCCACATATTTCTCCTACAGAGCCCCAACACTTTGGTTAGCACCCAATCTCTTAACCACTGTGCCCCAGGAGTCTACAATGAATCCTAAGCAGGATAAAAAACAAAGAAAAATAGATAGACAAATCATAATCAAATTGTTACAGACCATTGATAAAGACAAAAATCTCAAAAGGAATCAGAGAAAACAGTTGCAGTAAACACTGGGAACAGAAGAATTTTCACAAACCTCTCATCATAAACAATGCAAACCA
>NW_006921782.1:1688102-1733189 GCF_000298275.1 Orycteropus afer afer | reverse complement strand
CATGCTTACCTTGCTCCCGGAGACCCGGTCCCTCTCGGGAGGGTAACAAGGGAAAGTGTTCAGTGCAGATCAGTGAGTAAGCACAAGCCCGCCTGTGCTTACCTTGCTCCCGGAGACCCAGTCCCTCTTGCGAGGGTAACAAGGGAAAGTGTTCAGTGCAGATCAGTGAGTAAGCACAAGCCCATCCATGCTTACCTTTCTCCCGGAGACCCAGTCCCTCTCGGGAGGGTAACAACAGATAGACTATATGGTGGGACTTAAAGCAAGTCCCAATAAATTTAAGATAGTTGAATTCATACAGAATATATCTTATGTACACATTAAAATTAAAGTAGAAATAAAAAGCATAAAGAAATCTGGCACATTTCCAAATATTTGGAAATGAAACATCTCTAAACTCATGGGTCAAAGATCAAAAGTACTAGAAAACCAATAATACCAAACTCACTGCTTTCAAGTCCATTCGACTCATAGTGACCCCTCCTTGGGTCTCTGAGATGGTATCTACAGAAGTAGATTGCTCAATCTTCCTTCTGAGGACTGGCTGATGGGTTTGAATGCCAGCCTTCTGGTTAGATGTTAAATGCCTTAGGCACTACACCACCAGAGCTCCCAGATAAACTAATAATTTATACAGCACTGCAGTTACAAAATACTAGAAACTAGGTGGCTCAAAACAACAGAAATTCATTTTCTCACTGTTCTGGAGACTCCGAAAGCCAAACCAAATCCATTGCCATTGAATCTATTCCAACTCATAGCAAACCCCATTGAGTTTCCGAGGCGGTAAATCTTTATGGAAGTAGATTGCTCTGTCTTCCTTCCACAGAGTAGCTGGTGGGTTTGAACCACCAAACCAGTTTCCCTGAGCCAAAATCAAACCCCTTTGGAGGTTCTAAGGGAGAATCTGCTTCTTTCAGCTGAACTTCTTTCAGCTTCTTGTGGCTGTCAGTATTCCTTGGCTTGTAGCTGTTTCTCTTTCTGTTCCTTGTTCACAGTACTTCTCTATTGTCAAAACTCCCTCTGATTCTGTTTTATAAGGATACATGCTATTGCAGTTAGGGACCACCTGGTTAATCCTTAACTTTATCACATTTTTTTGCCATATAAATTACTATCTGCTCTTTTGCTATATAGGTAATATTTACTGGTTCCAGGGATTAGGATGTGGAAATGTCTTAGGAGCCACCAGTAAACCCACTACACCAGGGAAATTAGAAAATCTTTAGGATCAAATTATAATAAAGACACTAAATCTTAAATATTTTGAGATGTAGCTAAGGCAATGCTTAAAATGGAAATCAGTGATTAAAGTTTCTACCTCATGGAGCTAGACACAAAAGGGCATGTTAGTCACAAAGGAAAAAGGAGTAAAAAAAGTAATATATCTAGAGAGAAAATAAATGAAAATATGTAAAGAAAAGTAAAGGAAAACTTAAGCCTTTACTTTGTAAAGATGAATAATATTAATAAACTAAGTACACTAGAGATGAAGAGAAAACAGAGAAGAGATACAAATGACCAATGTCCATAATAAAAGATGGACTATCACCAAAGAGCCTATAAAAATTAAAAAATAATAAGAGAATACTATGAACAAATCTATGCCAATAACACAACTTAGATAAAATGAACAAAGTTTTTGAAAGACACAGCTAAAATCATACTTATTCATCAAAGACTGAATGCTTTCATCTGCAGTGAGTTTTATTTAACATATTCTGGGGGTCCTGCAAATGCAACAAGGCAAAGAAACCAAAACCAAACCAAACTCACTGCCATGAAGTGGATTCGAACTCACAGTGACCCCCATTGAGCTTCCAAGGCTATGGATGTTTATGGAAGCAGACTGCCTCATCTTTATGCTGTGAGTGAATGGTGGGTTTGAACTGCCAACCTTTTGGTTAATAGCCAAATGTTTTAACCAGTACAAGACAAAGAAAAGAAAGGCATGAATGTTGGAAAGGAAGGATTAAACTTTCCTTGTTAACAAATGATATCTTGTTTATATAAAATCCTTAGGAATCTACACAAACTACTAGTTATCATGGCTGAATTTTTAATACAAGATATTGTTGTTGTTGTTATGTGCCCTCGAGTCGGCCCCGACTCATAGTGACCCCTCCTTGGGTTTCCGAGGCAGTATCACTATGGAAGTAGGATTGCCCAACCTTCCTTCTGAGGAGTGGCTGGTGGGTTTGAACCGCCAGCCTTCTGGTTAGCAGTCAAGTGCTTTAGCCACTATGCTACCAGAGCTCCTATTATTTTTATACAAGGTATTGTTATTTATACAAGATAAATACGCAAAAGTCAATTCTGCTCTCTGCTAACAGACAAGGAAATATAAAGTATCATTTACGATAGCACAAAAAGTTGGATGTCCTTAGGTATAAAATAACAAAATATTTTTAAGACTTTTTCACTGAAAATTATCAAACCATTGTTGAGAGAATTAAAGAAGATCTAAATATATGGAGAATAAACTATGCTTATGGATCCAAAGACTCAATATTGTTAAAGAGGTGAATTTTTCCTAAAGTTACCTGTAAAATCAATGCAATCACAGTTAAAATCAAAACAAACTTTTAATAACAATTGACAAATTATTTCTATAATTTATTTTTAAATGTAGATGACCTAGAGTAACTAGAATAATTAAAAAAATGAAAACCTAAAGATAGATATATAGCTCAATGCATGAATATAAAGAACTCAGAAATAGAGCCTCACATACGTGGTTAGTAGATTTTTGATAAAGGTGCCAAGGCAGTTCAGCGGGGAAAACAAAGTCTTCCAAATAAATGGTCCTGGTCCAACTGGATGTCTACATGGAGAATAATGAACCTCAACCCTTATTTCAACAGATACACCCAATTTAACTCCGGATGAATCATAGGCCGAAATATAAAAGTTAAAACAACAAATAGAAAAATTCTAGAAGACAAGTTAGGAGAAAATATTTTCAAGCTTCAGGTAGGCAAAGCTTTCTAAAACAGAATACCAAAAGTACGAATCATAAAAACCGAAAAGGGGATAAAGTAGATTTTATCAAAATTATTAAAAAATTGACTCTTTGAAAAGCAAAAAATAAGCCAGATATTGAGAGAAAATATTTTCAGTACATGTTCTGACAAAGAATTTGTACCAAGAATGCATAAAGAATTTTTCACCCAATAAATAAGACAATAGAATAAAAAATGAACAAAATATTTGGCCCTTTACAAAAGAAGATACGGAATCAATTATTGAAAATATGCCCAGCAGAAAATATGGCCAAAATGCTTAAGCTTAAAACCTTAGCATCATAAAATTTCAATGAAATCATCTGTAATTTACATACCACACATTTGTAGTTTCTGATTATTGGACAGATGTTTATACCTAAAATTGAAGAATGTGCTTGACAAAACAAAACAATATTCTATAATTTTGTCTTCCAATTAATTTGGTTTGACTTTAAAATCCTCTTGTTCTAATTAATGAGCTTCATAGTAGTTTTATGTTATTACCACTATTATACTGTTACTTTTTTCTATAGATTAAACTACATAGTGATATTCCAGCCATATGTCCATATTAAGTGACATATTATCATAACCTTTTCTGAAAGAAAAAATTCCAAAAACTTCCCTAAGTTAATACAAATTTGTCGATATTTGTGAGATGGTATATGTTTTAATACTTATGGCACAGAATATAGAAAGTATAATAAAAAGTCAAGAAACCATTGTGAGATGCAAATGACCAATCCTATGAATGCATATAGTCTCAAGTTACCATAACTCATAACATGAATTTTAAATTGCTTTAAACAATTTTAAATTGTTTTATACTGTAATAGTAGTTTTGATTTTTAAGAGAAGACCAAGAGAGGTTCATTCATCCCTTCACTCATTTAATCATAACAATTTTTTAAAAAATATCAATTTCTATATATACCCCCAAGTAAGGTAACTCTGATTTTAAATTAATGGATTCCTTATTTTCTTATAAAAAAGAAAATTGAGGGAGCTTTGGATGAAATAGATAAATGTTTACTCATAATACTTCTTTGCACATGCACAATTGAAGATAATGTCATATAAACCATTTTAATTTATTAATATAACCATATCTTATGAAATAATATAATTCAAATTCTTCCCATGCGTTTTTTCATTTAGTTTTTTTTTTCCCAGAGTTTTCCATAGCACATAATTTCTGATTTCTTCTAAATTATTTGAGTTACAGCCTGTTTTGAATACATGTGTGATACTTTCACTTTATGTTTCACCACAAGACCAAACTAAATACCTAACCCTACTGCCATGGAGTCAGATCCAACTCATAGTGACCCCTCTGAGGCGGTATCACTACAGAAGTAGATTGCCCAAACTTCTTTTCGAGGAGTGGCTGGTGCGTTTGAACCATCAGCCTTCTGGTTAGCAGTCAAATGCCTTACATAACACTAGAAAGTTATTTTTAATGGTTGTCCCTCAGGTATGTATTTTTGACCTGCATAATGTAACCAAATTATCTTTGGCTTTTCTAAGTGATCTTTGAAAGTCTTACTTACATTGTCTTTTAATTCTTGACATTGTGAATAAAATTACCAGGAATAACCTCTAACCTTGTTTTAAATTTCTTTGCCTCCATAAAATTTTTAAATTTCTTTGTATTCTGTCAGAATGACAACTAAGAACATCCAAACCCAATATTGATTGAGCAAATTTCTAGCTAATATATCTTGCCCAAACAGTAAACTCTTCTTTCTGCTTAAAATAATTGTTAGTGTTCCCTATAATCTGAGAGCACATGTGTAGACTTGCTTATAAGCTACACCCTCTTTTCTGAGAAATAATATTGGGTAAATAGTAAATGGTTTGTTTTATGTTCTGGAATATTCTATTTTTAGTGACTATCTGCTATTTGTCTAGGTGCTGAAGATAGAAAAATAATCACCAAATATTCCTTGTCCTTCAGGAGCATGTAATATAGAAGGAATACAGTGAAGAAACTGGGCATTTTTAATATTGTATAATAAATGCTAGTGAAGCAAGTTACTGCAGAGAGGTAGAGAAGCATCTGGGAGGGGCACATAACACGTACATCGTTGGTCAGGGAAGGTTTTCTGTAGGACGTTGTGGCTAAAATGGCACTACCATTTTAAAACCGAATAAGAATTAGTCATAGGTAGAGGTGTTGAGTGTGTTTTAGGAAGGGAAATCAGCTTGTCCTTAAGTGTGGACATTAAAAGAAAAAAAAAAAAGGAATGTGGGGTCTGCAGCAGTTTAGTATGGCTAAGTTGCAGGTGAGAGTGTGTGGGCTTGAAAAAGATGAAGTTGTAGAGGTAAGCTAGAAGATGCATGGATTTACTACAAATCCCTTTTTAGAAACACATCTTCAATAAATACTCTTTTGTAGATCATCCAAAATTTATTATTTAAGATGGAAGTGTTTAAGAAATAGCTCTGTTAAATGTAAATAGAAAATAAAAAATAGTTACATCTTTATAAACAGAGGACAGATCGTTGGTTTCACTTCCTATGTGTGTGAGAAAACAGTGGTGGATGACCTTTATGGTAGTCCTTAATACACAGACTCTGTGAAAGTAACAATTGTGAATTTGATTCATTTTGTGAAGCTTATAGTTGCTTTGAAATGTACACAGTAATAATCATCTCAACATTTGTTTAATTCGGCCAAGATTATTTATTTTACCTGAAATGAAAGATACTTCTACTGGGATATTATTATAATAATTATTATAACTTATAAATATAAGGCATATGAACCCAAGGCCCTGACTCTGGCATTGGATTTAGATCACATTAAATAGGTAGGTCTTGCGATCATCTCAAAATTGGATAGTGCACAGGCTGGTGTGAGAAGTTTTCTATTTTAGCTAAATAAAAGACTACTAATTACATTAAAGTAGAAAGAATAGATTTGAATTTGTGTGTGTGTGTGTGTGTGTGTACATGTACTCTAAATAAGAAAAGAATTGCTGTTTGATATAATTTTTTTCACTGGCTATAAATAATTACTAAGGTCTTGATTTAGTCCATCATCAGGACCATGAAGCTTCTGAGATCAGGGAATTACATCATTTCCAGGTTTGTGTGTAGGGAACAAGCCTTTCAAGTACTCATTTCCACCATATCTAAAATTTACCTTTACAGTAGAGCAAGCTGTGTACCACCAATTAAATCATGAAAAGGCTTTATTTGTGTTGAGTAAATTATGATAATATTTAGACACAAAGCTAAGTGTTTCCTACAAAATATAATAATTCCAAATGTATATTAGAAGATACTCCAGAATTTAATAAATGGAGAAATAAGCCATATTGTGTGTTTTGAATACCTTTTTCCCTCCAAGGAAATTTTGTTGTGGTGTAGTTCCTAAGGCATTTGACTGCTAACCAGACCCACCAGCCACTCTTTGGAAGGAAGATTGGACAATCTACTTCTGTAGATACTGCCTTGGAAACACAAGGAGGGGTCACTATGGATTAGAAATGACTTGACGGCAGTGGTTTTTTTTTTTTTGTCATAAGTAGAGTAAGCAAACCCATGAGAAGAAGAGCAGGAAAGAGCTTCTTCATGTCATATTTATCCACCACACAACCCTGCTGTTGTTGTTGTTGTTAGGTGCCGTCAGGTCAGCTCCAACTACTCATAGTGACCCTATGTACAACAGAACAAAACACTGCCTGGTTCTGTACCAGCCTCACAATATTTGCTATGCCTGAGTGCATCATTGTAGCCACGGTGTCAATCCATCTCATTGAGGGCCTTCCCCTTTTTTGCTGACCCTCCACTTTACCAAGCATGATACCATTCTCCAGGGAATGGTCCCTTCTGACAACATAACCAAAGTAGGTGAGACAAAATCTGGCCATTCTCACTTCCAAGGAGGAGTCTGGTTGCACTTCTTCTAGGACAGATTTGTTCATTCTTCTGGCAGTCCATAGTACTTTCAGTATTCTTCACCAACACCACAACTCAAAAGCATCAAATCATCTTCAGTCTTCCTTATTCATTGTCTGGCTTTCACATCCATATGAGGTGATTGAAAAGACAATGGCTTGGGTTAGGCACCTTAGTCTTTAAAGAGACATCTTTGTTCTTCATCACTTGAAAGAGGTCTTTTGCAGCAGATTTTCCCGGTGCAATGCAACTTCTGATTTCTTGACTGTTTCTTCCATGGGTGTTGATTGTGGAGCCAAGTAATATGTAATCTTTGACAAATTTAATCTTCTCTCCATTATTGTGATGATGCTTTTTGGTCCAGTTGTGAGGATTTTTGTTTTCTTTATGTTGAGGTGTAATCTATACTGTGGAGGAGCTCTGGTAGCGTAGTGCCTAAGGCACTTGACCGCTAACCAGAAGGCTGGCAGTTCAAACCCAAAAGCCACTCCTCGCAAGGAAGGTTGGGCAATCTACTTCCATAGTGAGACTGCCTTGGAAACCCAAGGAGGAGTCTCTATGAGTTGGGACAGACTTGATGGCACATAACAACAACAACGATCCATACTGCAGACAGTAGTCTTTAATATTCATCAGTAAGTGCTTCAAGTCATCCTCACTTTCAGCAAGCAAGGTTGTGTCATCTGCTTATAGCAGGTTATTAATGAGTCTTCCTGCAATCCTGATGCCAAGTTCTTCTTCGTATAGTCCAGCTCCTTAGATTATTTGCTGGGCATACATATTGAATAAGTATGATGAAAGGATGCAACCCTGACACATTCCTTTCCTGATTTTAAACCATGTAGTATCCCCTTGTTCTGTTTGAACAGCAGCCTCCTGCTCTATGTACAGGTTCCTCATGAGCATGATTAAGTGTTCGGAATTCCCATTCTTCTCAACATTATCCATGATTTGTTATGATCCATACAATCAAATGCTTTTGCATAGTCAATAAAACACAAGTAAACATCTTTGTGGTATTCTTTGCTTTGAGCCAAGATCCATCTGACATCAGCAATGATATTATTTGTCCCATGTCCTCTTCTGGATCCTGCTTGCATTTCTGGAAATTTCCTGTCAATTTTCTGCTACAACCATTTTTTAATTATCTTCAGCAAGATTTTACTTGTGTGCGATATTAATGATATTGTTTGATAGTTTCCACATTTTGTAGGATCACCTTTCTTTGGAATGGGTACAAATTTGGTACAAATTTGCCAGTCACTTGGCCAGGTAGCTATCTTCCAGATTTCTTGGCATAGACAAGTTAGTGTCTCCAGTGTGGTACCTGTTTGTTGAAACATCACAATGGATATTCCGTCAATTCTTGGAGCTTTGTTTTTCATCAATTCCTTCAGTGCAGCTTCAACTTCTTCCTTCAGTACCATTGGTTCTTGATAATATGCCACCTCCTGAAATAGAGGAACATTTACCAGTTCTTTTTGGTAGTGATTCCATGTATTCCTTCCATTTGCTTTTGATGTTTCCTGTATCATTCAATATTTTGCTTAAAGAATCTTCTATATTGCCACTTGAGGCTTGAATTTTTTCTTCAGTTCTTTCAGCTTGAGGAATGCCGAGTGTGTTCTTCCCTTTTGGCTTTCTAACTTCAGGTCTTTGCAAATTTCATGACTTTCTCTTGTTAAGTTGATCTTTGAAATCTTTTCAACTCTTTGATCTTGTCATTTCTTCCATTTTCTTTAGCTACTCTCCATTCAAGAGCAAGTTCAGAGTCTCTTCTGACACCCATTTTGGTCTTTTCCTCCTTTCCTGTGTTTCTAATAACCTTTTGTTTTCTTCATGTGTGATATTCTTGATGTCATCCCACAATTTGTCTGGTTTTCAGTCATTGGTGTTCTATACGTTAAATCTGTTCTTTAGATGGTCTCTAAATTCAGAGGAGATATAATCAGGGTCATATTTTGGCTCTTGTGGACGTGTTTTCATTGTCTTCAGCTTCAGCTTGAACTTGCATATGAGCAATTTATGGTCTGTGCCATAGTCAGTCCCTGGCCTTGTTTTGGTTGAAGATAATTGATCTTCTCCATCGCCTCTTTCCACAGATGTAGTCAACATGGTTCTTGTATATTCCTTCTGGCAAAATCCATGTGTATAGCCACCATTTATGTTGTTGAGAAAAGGTATTTGCAATGAATATGTTGTTGGTTTTGTAAAATTCTATCATGTGATCTCCCATGTCATTTTTATCACCACGGCCATATTTTCCAACTACTGGCGATTCTTCTTTGTTCCCAACTTTTGCATTGCAGTCACCAGTAATAATCAACATATCTTGATTGCATATTTGGTCAATTTCAGACTGTTGGAGTTGATAAAATCTTCAAGCCTATAGACGTCCTGTATTTGGAGCAGAAATGTCTGGTGTTCCCACAAGTAGAAAGTCTTACAATTCCTTTATATGCATTGTCACTTCAGAAATTATGTAAATCGGGCAGTAGGAAAAAATAAAGAAATGATTAAATGAATGGCGATATAAAGTGAGAAGGAAAGTACCTATTGGCTTTTCAAGAAGCTTTATTACATATACTTTCTTTACCTTGGTTATCCCTCCAAACCTTCCTAGGTTTCTCATTCTGTAAATCACTTAAAGAGGTTATGGTACTGTGCATATCATTAGACTGTGGGGATTTGGATAAAGATTTGTATCATAAAATGCCAAACACATGCATGGGCTTGCTGTAAAAATAAAATGAACATTTAAAAAGAAAACCTGTGGAAATCATATTCACAGTGTAGTATTCTGTTTTGCTTGTTTGAGCTATTGGCTTAAACGAGATCTTTTTCAGATATCAGCCAAGCCATTTTATGCCAAGGAAGCCCACATTTATATAGACTAGACTATGCATCTGAGTTTTATTGCTCAAGAAATCTATTGAATGTGATTATGGCTGGTGTTTTCTATCACAGTGTTTCATAATAAGGTATTTGGATGAAGCATATTTTTCAGTCACAGATGAAGGCAAGAAGGATTGTTTAGAATGTGCTTAGGTTCCTATTCTTGAAAGTTTCTCAATTACTTACTGAGAGCAGCTTTTTTTTATTATTATTTGTAATAAAGATTCTGTCTTCTCTGTGTCACCTGTCCTAACTCAGACTTCTGGTTTTTGTCCTTTGTAACAGTGTTTCTCTAATTGTTACCTATAGACCTATCAGTTTAGCAGGCAATCTATGAGTTTTGGCAGTGTTAGAGGGAGCTGGGGAAAGCAAGGAGATAATTTTGTTCACATATGTTTCACAAGCTTAAAAAAATAAGATTAATTTGTTTTCACAATTTCTTAATCCTAAAGATCAAATACATACTGCCAAAGTCAGGATCTCAACTACGAATCAGTTAACAGGATACAGTATATGATTTTTTGGGTAATGTATTTTTGTATCATTTGAAGATTGTTTCCATTTGTTAAATTTTCCTCTGTTGTTATTTTTCTATTATATTCCAAATTTCCAAAAATTTAATAGTTAAAAATAGGTTAGTTGAAATACAGAAATATGATGAACTCTTTAACTAAATTAAGTGAATTATATTGTAAATACAACTAGTGAATAGTATCCTACAGTAATATAGAATGTGAATTTAATTTGTGGTGGGAAAAGTGAATATGCAGGTGTGATGATTTTGTACAAGCAGTTGAAAAGTACAAATAGAAAGCACAAGGATGAATACCAGCAGTTCTTTATCCTCCTATTTCTTTGTATGTTTTCTTTTCTTAAACTTTGTAAAATAGTCAAAGGATGTTACTGAAGCTTCTTCTCCCCCCCATTTTTAATACTTTCTGGTACAAAATTGACAACTTTTGTGTTGCCAAAGAGGAAAAGATCAAAACTACAAAGGCTTCCTTCAGGTTTGTACTCTTCACGGCACAAACAGATACAAGTAATGCACAAGATTGCCTCAAGATGATAAATCAACCTCAAAGTCAATGACATATATGCTCAGAAAGAAAGAGTAAACCATTGATAAATTATTTTATCAAACCACATTTGGATTTTGCATTATTCAACATACAGTTACATTATGGAAAATTAGATGCTATCTAATGTATATGCTAGCAGATAATTAAATTTTAAGTTGAAAGGTCTAAATTAGCTCTTGACATTTGTACAGTGAATATCTGAGGGAGAAGTGCTGGGTAACTTTTTGTTCTCCTTATCACTAAAACCCATAGTCTACAATAGACATTTGTGTTTGTTTTTAGTAATTATTTTCTGAGCTGTAATGTTGACTGAAAAGTGTCATTGTAATAGTCTGGAGAATCAGCCTTGTCCAAAGCAAGGAGAGTTTTTGCTATATGAATAAAAATGGTTTCCCCTGAAAGATACATTAGCAAGTATTATTAAGGGATGAGAGAAATAATATTCTCCATAATATGTATAATGCCCATGAGCACTGTTCTTATAATTTGAGATATCTTTGTCAAGCTGTATTTGTTGGTTCTTGAGTAGACTTAACCTATAATTTTAGGCCCACATGACTTTTAGTTGAGAATAAAGATACTAGGATTTCGTTAGAATGCTATCTCTGGCAGAAAAAGCTCAATGATTACTGAGAATTTGACTCTTACTCAACGTTTGATGTGTTTCTTCATTTTGGGGGCAAGGAATCAATGCTACATTATTAAGCCCATTTGAAAACAACTTTCAGGTGTAGAACATGAAGAAATGCTTTTTCTTCCAAGAACTTTATAGGACTGAATATTACTAAAGCAGGTATTAAGAATCAATTCCTCTTCATCTTTTCAGTTGAAAACTTAACAATTTCTAGTTTTAAAGGGGTTAGGATTGTTAACTTAGCATCTGACATACTGAAGATAGTCTTCAATGTGGAATCACCCCATAATTTCTGGGCAAACATTTATTGCAAATTATCCAGAACTGTTTGACAGAGCCACTTCTAATTTGTTTCTAATTCCAGTGATAAATTATAAATTATGATTTTTCTGATTCAGTAGAAGGGAAACATAGAAAAAAATTGTTTTTCTGCATTTTGAACCAGATCTATGGCTTAAATCATCACTGAGACAGAGATACATTGATGAATGATTACAAGCAATAGCATCCTTCCAACTAAAATTAGTGGTAAAGATATTTGTTGAACCCTCATCCGGTGGTCTTAAAGATTCCAATAGTATGAGAAACAATCTTAGAATCTTAAAATATGAGAATAAAGAGAAAGTAGGGTAAAAGATGCATATTAGAATTTAAACTTGGGGGGAGGAATATGAAAGTAGTAAGAGAGAAAGTTTCTATCCTGAAGATTTTTTCCCTCAGTATTTGAAAGGGAAGTTAATTCCCATATTTAGATCCCTTTGCCCTCTTATTAGTTATTATTTCCTATTATAAAGCTCTTCCCTATTAGTGGTCTTCTGGAGAATTTATAGCATGATAAATTTGGCTGGGGTCATTACATATTAGTTACTGGACATTTTATTTTTTTCTCCTTTTAGGAATTGTAAAAACAATCTGTACAGTGAGAACAGTATCAGAAGACAAACTTATCCTATACAGATGTAATTTTAGAGAAGTGTAGTTTCTTTGTATTTTGAAATGAATGTACCTTTTTTTTTTTTTTTTTTTTTAATAATAGATAAAAAGTTACATTCATTTCAGAATACAGAGAAACTACTTTTTATTTGTTAAGGAGCTCTGGTAGTATAGTGCCTAAAGCATTTGACTGCTAATCAGAGGGCTGGCAGTTCAAATCCACCAGCCGCTCCTTAGAAGGAAGATTGGGCAATCTACTTCTGTAGTGATACCGCCTCAGAAACCCAAGGAGGGGTCGCTATGAGTTGGGTCTGACTTGATGGCATTGATTTTTTTTTTTTTACTTGTTAATTCAAATGAGAGTGGTTCTATATTTTTGCCTATCATAAAAATGATGTATGCTTATAGAAAATTCAACACTGCAGAAAAATTATGTAGACAAAAGAAAAATCAGCACAGAGCCTTCTGTGGTCTTGTGTGTGGCATGTAGATACTTCATTAAGGGTACCTTATATCAGAGGAGGAGTCACTGAGTTGAGGCTGACTTGACAGCAGTGAGTTTTTTGTTTTGTTTTGTTTTTTTGTTTTTATATCAGAGGAAGCCCAAGTATGCTTTACTGCTTTTTTTTCCCCTATTCTCATAGCTCATTGCTTGCTAACATTGGTGTTGAGAGAACATTCTTCTCATTCACATGCACAGCACTTTCCTTCTGTAGCACTAACTGGCTTTATTCCTGCAGAGCAACACTAACTCTCATAGCAACACCACCAACAAATGTGTGAGTACATGCTATGAGCCAATCACTGTTCTCAGTGCTTTACCAGCATTATTTCATTTAATCCTACAATATCAATGATACATAGTTTTTATATCCATTTTGGAGATAAGGAAACTGAGACTCAGGTAGGATGAAAACACCCTCCTAAAATAATCTCAAAAAAAGAAAAAAAAAAAATGCTGTCCTATGTATTATTTAAACTTGGCGCTGCTGATTGTGATTTAATTGGTGTAAGGGTTGTTGTTGTTGTTGTTATGTGCCGCCGAGTCGCCCCGACTCATAGCGACCCCTCCTTGGGTTTCCGAGGCAGTACCACTACGGAAGTAGGATTGTCCAACCTTCCTTCCGAGGAGTGGTTGGTGGGTTTGAACCGCCAGCCTTCTAGTTAGCAGTCAAGCCCCTTAGGCGCTATGCTACCAGAGCTCCTGGTGTAAGGGTAGGGCTTTGGAATTGGTATATTTTAAATGCTCTCCCAGTGATTCTTAATAGCCATGATTGAACATTATTGATAAGGTAATGATCAAATAATTTCATTAAAAAAATTCGTAAATACTCATTAAAGTCTACAAAACAATATCATTTGATTTAACTTCTTTTTTCTCCTTTTTTCTTTACTGTCACCATTTTGCCTTTCAGATTAACCAGATAATAGAACTGAGACATGTTAAACTTTAACCTTTCATTTGAGTTCTGAAACTTGGAGGAAAAAATAAATGTCTGTGATACCTAGAAATAAAATTAATATTTGCTCCTATTAATCAAAATTCACTTTATGGATTAAGTGATTTTTTTTTTTTTCCTTTTCTTCACTAGGGTATAACAAGGGATGAATCTAGGTTGGCTGGTAGCAAGAGGGCCAACATGTTGTCTTATATAATAATTTGAAACCTCTCAGGGAATAAATCCTGAAAATGAGGGTTTATGAATGCAAACCAAAAACCAAACCAAACTCATTGCCGTTGAGTTGGATTTGACTCATAGCGACCCCTCCTTGGGTTTCCAAGGTATCTCTACTGAAGTAGATTGCCCAATCTTCCTTCCAAGAAGTGGCTGGTGGGTTTGAACTGCCAGTCTTCTGGTTAGCAGTCAAATGCCTTAGGTGCTATGCCACCAGAGCTCCTAGGAGTGCAAGGAGGTAGGAATAATAAAGGAAGAACAAAGAGAAAAAGAAAGTGCAGAATAAAACTTTGTATCTCAAAACTCTACTCCTGCACAGTCAATGTCATAATCATTTCTGATTCCAAATACCTTTTTTTAATAATTGCTTTAAGCAAGTTATAAACTCTTACAAAGGATACATTTTCAGGGTCAATATTTGTTTGTAAATTTAAAACATATGAAATGTGCTGATTTATTCTGATATTATAGAGAATTCATAATTCAAGACTATTTGAAACATTATCAGTTTGAATATTTTCAGGGTTAAGGCAAGGAAAAGGATATACATTTTTAGAAAGCCTCAGACTGGGTAAACCAGAATTTTTAAGGCTATATGTTGATGGAGAAGTTTACTGAGATATTTTTCAATTAATTATTTTGTCCTTTTGTGTTAAGAACCACAAACAAATGAACAAACAACCAATCAAAAAAGAAACTTAGATTTAATTGTGGTTTGCAATCCTTTTGGTCAGAAATATTGCTACTATGACTTTGCATGCTATTATTCCATGTTTGAAAAATTGGAGAATGATGATAGGAACATGGAAAAGATCTTGGTGAAGATCTCATGGACATTTTTAAAATTTTTAAGGAGTGATAAAGTACAAATTCCATTTTCTAGGTTTAAGTGAATCTTACCCAATAAACTTAGCTTTTATTGTGAAGTGTAACTTTAGTTTTTAATCCAAAAAGGAAAATATGCCTTTTGTACATGTGTGGGAACATATGCTAAAATTGGCAGTTTGTAAATTAACAAGTAGGACATTCAAAGTCAAACTAAAAAAGATTCAAGGGAGAGGGAGGGAGAGTATTTAATTGTTTTCTGATGTACTCAATAAATGTATTTTTTAATATTGTCAATAAAGACAATATTAAAGACAATAAAGACAATATACTGATACTTCGTAGATTCATTGTTACACTCATAAAGATGAACTTTATTATTTTTTCAATATTTAAAGGAAATTTCCTTTGCATATTTGGATGAGTTTCAGTTACTAATTTTTTGATAAATTGATCCATTGGAAATGTTTTGCATATGGACTTTAACATGTTTTCCCTTGTATAGAAAGTGAAAAAAATGTTTAAATGTTTAATTTTCCTTCATTGATGGTGTAGAATACATGATGATACATTTTTAAGTACTTGGGACACCAAGACGGAAGGAAGGGTGAACAATCTACTTCCATAGTGATACCGCCTCAGAAACCCAAAGAGGGGTCGCTATGAGCCGGATCCGACTTGATGGCAGTGAGTTTGATTAGTTTTTGGTTTGGGACACCAAGATGAGCTTTGAAAGAGATTGCTGGTGTCAGCTACTCTTTTACAACTCCTCTGAACATCTCTAATTTCCTTACTGCCTACTTGAGACTTCTTTCTTTTCAGCTTCATAATGGTGGAATGGCATAGTTGCAGTCTGCTTTAGTCTGCCTTGTCAGAGGGTATCTAGTAAACAGTAAAGATAACTCACAGGGACTGAATTTTTAGATCCCTAGGAATGGTGGGGAAGAAAGAATTAAGAGTTACTTCTCATCTGCTAGAATAAATTCTATGAGGAAAGAAACAACTCTTTATTCTCATAATCTAGGCAGGGTCATTTTAACTACTTCCTTATAGGAAATAGAGAGAGGTAGACCTTCCACACTATCAAATAATGATTCACTGTTGAATATCCAAAGGGTTTTTTTTTTTTTTTTTTTTTGCCTCATTTAAAAGGTATGATGTTGTATGGCAAGAAGAACTGGTTTCTCAGAACTGATAAAGAGTTTATAATCATTTGGAACTTTTTAGGTCTTAAATCACAATTTTTAGATCCTCTCTGCATTTCTGGCACTCTGGTGGCATAGTACCTAAGGCATTTGACTGCTAACCAGAAGGCTGGCGGTTCAAACCCAGCAGCCACTTGGAAGGAAAATTGGGTGATCTATTTCCATAGTAATACCACCTCGGAAACCCAAGGAGGGGTCACTATGAGTCAGATCCGACTTAATGACAAGTTTGGTCTCTACATTTCTTACTAATCATCTGGTCAATAAAATATCAACCTCAAACTAAAAAATGTAGAGAGCTGCTTCAGTGTTAATTCCTGGTGACACTAAATATTGGTCATAATTGTCTTTGATGTGCAAATTCTTCCAAACTAATTTTCAGGAAAGCATGCATTTAATGAATATGCAATGTAACTTACAGTGTTTTCATTCTCTTCCTCTTTTTTTTTTTTTTTTTAACATAATGGCATTGAATGATTTTGTTCTTTCATCTCCTTGTCTTAACTTTATTCTGGTTCCTAACTTTCAGTTGTGAAACATGACAAAATGAAGTAACGGCTGAATTTATAATTTGAAAAGTAGAGGTTTTATTTTGGCAATGCTGTTTACTAACTGTAACATGTAAATTGTTGCTCAATGAATGCGGGGACCTGCCTCGTCAGGTGCCATCAAGTTGAATCCAACTCATAGTGATCCCATATAACAGAGTGTACTGCTCTATAGGGTTTGTTTGTCAGTCCTGTGAGCTCTTCTAACTTCATGAGGGTGAGAGAAGATCACCATTAGCACCCCAAGGCTGATTCCTGTGAGGTGAAGGTCAGATATGCAGCCACCCTCCAACCTTTTTACTAATTCTGACACCAACTGTGCTGTGGCAGTCTCTACTTCCCTAAGGGATTTGATAATTTGTTCCAGTGGCCATAATACTCACAATTATGGGGTTTATCAGGGAAGTAACAGGCAATTGAAGTTCATGAACCCACTCAGGATACAATTCTTTGATCAGTTCAGTCTCCCCTCTTCTATGCTTGAAGCCACGCCCCTCTTTAGCCTTTGACCTCTTGGCCTGGCCTCTGCCCTGCTCAGGCAAGTGTTACAAAGCTCCTTTAGCTTTGCTCATAAGTGCACCCCGGGGAGCTCTGGTGGTGTAGTGTCTAAAGCATTTGACTGCTAACCAGAAGGCTGGTGGTTTTAACCCCCAAGTCACTTCTCGGAAGGAAGATTGGGCAATCTACTTCTGTAGCGATACCCCCTTGGAAACTCAAGGAGGGGTCAGTCACTACAAGTAGGAAATGACTCTGCAGCAGTGAATTTGGTCATTGTTTTTTTTTTTTTTTTAAATAAGTGCACCTTACTTTGCTAGCAAGCTTCCTGCCCAAAGGGACTCAGCTTTCTTCCTTTGTGGGCAGAGAAGCCCATCACTTTGTCTTAAGCCGGTCTCTTGGTTCTGCTGCCGCTGTCTTTCTGTTTCTCTGCTGTAATTTCAGCACAGGGATCTCGGGTCCAAGGAGGTGCTCCACTCCTGGCTTCTCTCTCTTGATGATAGTAAGATATCACTTTCTGCCTCTAGGAGAGCTCCTTTTAAGCCTAGCAGAATGGCAAAACTAACCAATCCCCACATTAGGGTTCATACACCTTATTTGCATGGTCTGACCTCCATAAGGGTGCCATGTACCTTTTTTACATTGCTAACAAGCTATCCAATCCCCTTGGTGGGCCACAAGCACCTCACATTTGCATAGTTCCACCAGTCATCTGGTGGGCGTCAGAAAGACCATGATGACTAGAAGAGCCATACCAAATAATTCAACGTACTACAACTGTACAAGTAATTCAAGTGATATGTGCCTTCCTGGTAAAGTGAGGATAATAATGTTTTTCTATGATCATGAAGACAGATAGGAAAGATGATGAATCTGAAATGGCATTTATAAATTTTATAAACTCTACACATTATGTATTATTATTTTAAAATAAATGGAAACTTCTGAAAGAGAAATTTATAAGACATTGAACATATAGTTGTATTTTCAATTTTATCCAGATATTTTATCTTTCTTAACTACGTTTCCCTCACTATACACTAATCTGTTCTTTTCCTCTAAAAATGTTTGTTCCCAGTATAGTAATCTACTTCATTCCAATCTATTCAAGTGGCCCTCATGCATTCAGTGGGATTTTTGAATAAAGGAATTAAGTAATAACAAAAATAAAAATAAAATAATAAAATCAAAAACAGTTGCCATCAATCCAGTTTTGACTCATGGCTACCCCATGTGTGTCCGAGTAGAAATGTGCTTCTTAGAGTTTTCAGTGGCTGTTTTCTCAGAATTAGATCAGGTCTTTCTTTTGAGGTGCTTTTGGGTAGGCAGAAAAGGCAGCTGAGCATTTTAACCATTTGTGCCACCCAGGGATTCCAAGTGAAAAACAAACAAGCAAACGAAAAGCAGTTACCATTGAGTCGATTCTGACCCTACAAGCTCAGAGATATTAACTGACCCTTTATACCACCAAAGGAGCCCTGGTGACATAATAGTTAAGTGCTTGGCTGCTAACTGAAAGGTTGGTGGTCTGAACCCACCTGGTGGCTCCACGGGAGGAAGATCTAGTGAACTATTTCCTTACATAAAGATCACAGCCTAACAAACCCTATAGAGTGGCATACTCTGTTAAATGGGGTCACTATGAGTTGGAATCAACTTGACGGCACCTAACAATAACATGTTGCTATTTGGTGTCTATTAACTTACTCTTGCTGGTTCCAGTAGCTGGAGGACTGAGTTCCTTCTACAGCATATTTCAGAAGCAAACACCTTTAAAAAATATAAAAAAAAACCCAAACTTTGACAGAAATCAATTTCTCACATTGTTGCCCATAAATTTTCTAAAACGCAAATCTGACCATGTCACCCCTCTGCTTGAAAATAATTTCCTTTTGTCCTCAAGGCAAACCTGAACACCTTGGCATGGATTCTGCCAACCTCAGCTATTTAACCACAATTTACCTCCTCAGTCTTATTGTCATTCTCTCTTCATCCTATGCCTTACACTTCAGTCTTACCTATTTCTTGTGGCTTCTCCTAAACATACTGTGTACTTTCATGTCACTGAGCACATGTTGCCTTCTCTGCCTAAAATGCCATTCTCTCTTCTTACAAACTAGTGAAATTCTATTAATCTTTCAAAACCCAGCTCAAATATCACTTCCTCTGTGAGGTCTTCCTTGAGTCTCCTGGTAGAGTTAAACACAATTCTATTGTGTTTTCAGAGCACATTGCTTCTAAATTAAGACCCAATGAATTATAACATGATTATTTGTGTGTGTGTGTGTGTCTTCTTACCTCAACATTATAAGCAGAGGTCCTGTCTTTGATTCTCTTTTTGTGTGCCACCTTGCAGTACTTGGTACATACCAGAAAACCCAAACTCACTGCCATCCAGTTGAATGCAACTCATAGAGACCCCATTGGGCTTCCAAGGCTGTCAATCTTGGTGGAAGCAGACTGCTTCATCTTTCTTCCACAGAGCAGCTGGTGGATTTGAACCACTGATTTTTGGTTAGCAGTCAAGTTACTTAATAACTACACCACCAGAGCTCCTTTGGTATCTACCAGGATCTGGAAAAAAAAAAAAAAAAAAAGTGTGTTCAACAAATGATTCATTCAGTGAATCATTCACCATTTTATCAGACCATACCACTTGACATGGAAAAAGAACAGCAACATCAACAAATTTTGAGAAATGGTCTCCATTGCAGAAACTACTTGAAGAATTGTAGAAAAATATAGTAAAATGCTCTTTTTTACAATAATTTTTTTGGATAGTAATTGAGTCCAATTCCTCACTTTTTTTTTTTTTTTTTTAAATAAACTCTTGCAGGCTCCTTATGCTCACTAACCTCTCAGGTAATGTATTTTATCTGTGAGCAATTCTGACATTAAGATCCTTTTTACGTTAAGTTGAAATTTAAATCTATTCTAAGCCCATTATTCTAGTACATCCTTTGAGACCATACAGAGTAAATCTAATTAGAAGGTTGGAGACATTTGAAACCTTTCATACCCGCTATTGCCCCAATTCTATAAGTAGTTAATATATAATACCTTTAATTTCTTAACTATTCCTTGTATGTTATGATTTCTAGTTTTGCGACCTTCCTTGTCCTCTTTCTTAGAACATTATGGTGTTTCTTTGTCATTCTATGTCACAGTATTGATCATGTCATCTGATCATTGCTGAGGAGAGTGTGGCTGTCATCTCTCTCATTCTTGATACTGTTATTTTGTTAGCACAGTTTAAGATTTAATCTTTTTTTTTTTTTTTTGACCCATGTCATACAGTTGACTTACACTGACCTTACTGCATTACTGGAGTTACTATATCTTTCTTTTCCTATCCAAGGATACAATAACAGTTCATTGATATGTTATGTATTTATGTCAGAGAAGATAGCAATCACCAGTAGAAGGAGAGAATTCAAAAAAAAAAAAAAAAATTAAAGAAAAGAATGAAAAATTGTGTCAGTTTGCCAAAGGGGCAAGGAGGTGGCATCTTCTGACCTCCTGTAGCGCCACAAGAGGAAGACAGAATAACCATCAGTAGCCCAAGGCCTATTCCTGCAAGGCCAGACCTGCTGCCTCCCTCTAGCCCTTTAACCCTGACACCAACTGTTCCTCCTACAGCACCTACCACCTCTCTGCTGGGTTCAATAATTCACTGCAGTGGCCACCCAAAACTCACAGATTATGGGGTTTATTAGGGAAGCAACAGGCTACAATTCAAGTTCAGAAATGCACTCAGTCTCTCACAGTCAGCCATCTCACTGAGCAACCAGCAGTCTCTCTCTCAGCAAATGCATTTCTCTCAGCAGTGTATCTCTCAGCTGACAGTGAGAGATTCCTTCTGCCTCTGGGCAGGCTCCTTTCTGGCAGAGTGGCCAAACTAACCAATCCCAGCATCAAAATTCTATACACCTGAGAGAGAAAGAGAGAACTTCCCAGAAGATTGCTTCATGCCACTCTTAACAAAAATAACCCAGGTGAATAACAATCAGGAGCTACTCAGTTGCTCATTGCAAATTCCACCACAGAGTTTACAAAGACTGTGTTTAGAAAAACCATATTATGTAATTTACTATACTGCACAATTTAAGGCTAGATACAATGACTAAAAGCCAGTGAACATATATTAAATTGATGTGTTTTCATATTGTGCTTTTTGCATTGCAGATGTGTTAGGCAAATACTGGTAGATTTTAGTAGTACAATATAATTTAATTTTCAGTACTTTTAGTGTTTTATTTGAATTGACACAACAATATTGATAGTTTGTGAAAAATATCAACTTTTACTGAAATTTGTGATTTCTATAAGATTGGATGCATACTTTACATTTAGAGACAATCGATTTAATGAAACTTGCCTTCAGTTTTATAATAAAAATTCAAGGAAAGGTATGATTTACATAGCAAATTATATATTAAGATAACTTCAGTGGAGCAAATTTAGTCTACTGAACAAGTAATGTACGTTATTTTCATTCCTTACTTTCTTGAATATTTAATAGTTTTCTAAATAAATATATGTAGTTGTGTATATTGATCAGACTGGTTTTGTTTTGATCTTTTTATTTGTGATTTTTAAAATTTTCTTATTTAGATTTTAAAGACTGTATGTCCAAGCCAATTTTGATCTTGTTTTGTGTTTGTTCTTATATACATTATAAAGAGGAACAAGCTTTGTTATTAAAGATTGTTGACTGGGTATGTGAGTATCTTCAGAGTGTATTGTGTGTAGAATTTGCTTTGCTCTTAACAGATGCATTTTGGATTAGTGGGCACTGGTTAACCTACTTTAGAATTTACATAAATTTTCCTTGTAGATCTTTGAACCTATGATATTTATCATAGCAAATAATTTTGAGATTGGAAATGTAACCCTGAAAAGCTACTTGTTTCTTTTTATAGACATGAGTATAACTTGATGAGGTGGTGATGGCACCTGGGTGAAACTTCATTCATTAAATAACTGTTCTTCAGTTATGATTAAGAATGACTGAGTTATTAATCATGATTTTAAATTTATTTGTACTGCTTAGAAATGAAAATAGAATTGTATGTATTAAAACCTCAAAGAATAAATGCTTCTAGTGGATTTATTTATTGGGAAAACAAAGAAAAAGACTTAAATGAATAGCTACATCTCAGTACAACTAAGAATTTTTGATACTAATCTTCTTTATCATTCACTGCTTACCCTTTATCTCTCATCCCAAATTAATTTAGCCAGTGTTTTCATACTTCTACTTAAAGCCCATTATGCATGTACACAGCCTCAATTGTGATTTACAACATTTTTAGTTTTAGATATTTTTGCAAAAATTTTGTAATTTGTTTTTAAACTATCATGTTTCAGTTTTGAAAATCCTATTTACCTAGCTAAAATCCTGCACTTTGGAGTCAGATAGATGTGAGCTTAACATGTGCTCTGCCACTTACTATGTTTAAGACTTTGGTCAGTTTTCTTAATCTCATGACCTTTGTTTCTAAAATGGGGGGTGGGGATTTATAGAGTTTTAAGAGAAATAATTGTGATATTTTATGAACAAGGCTGGGCATTGTGCTTACCATTACTAAGAGCTCAGTAAATAGTAATTATGATAACTAAAGGAAATTTCTTTATATCACTCATTTCAATCAGTAACTCCTCTGTCCCTTAAAGGTTGATCCTTCTGCAGCTGTAGTGTTATTATAGATTTCCTTCACTGATGAAGCTGTTTTAGTTTAGATTGCTTCATGCTAATCCTAGAGAATTTCCTTAGTTTACTTTTTGTGTGTTCATGGGAAGTTTTCTGAGGCTTTAGGGCCTTTCAAGAGGAATTTTTTTTCCCCCCTCAATATTCTGTTTCTTTCTGTGGACCAAACTAGAAGTACAAACTAGAAGTCACTGCCATCTCTTCAAGCCTTATGCTTACCAGGATGAGTTTCCCATAACTGTGGTTTTTTCTTTGTTTTGGTATTACTAATAAAAAAGTGAATTTTTGGTTTCTTGTCCTTCACAAATCCCCATTTTTGCCCCAGCACATGTCTATAATATTTGTACAATGTGTTCTCTTCAAAGTAACTGAATACAGTAAAAAGTTCTCTTTGCAGTAACTCATCCCTCCTTACCCCATATCTTCTGCAACTACATACTCTTCTTTCCCTATATCTTAGGTTTAAAAACTAGGTTTCTTTAAAGACCTACAAAGTACTGTCTTCATAATATCCAGTGATATCATTTATTCAGCCAGTAATTTATTGTGTGCTTCCTATCAAGGCCATTTTATAGAGAGCTCAACCTGGACCATATTACATAAAACGGATGCTATTATTTTGCCTTTTATTTCATGCCAAAAATTCTCTAAAATATATATATTTAAGGATTAGGGCCATCAAATGGTTCCAAGAAGGCATGGTTCTTACTACTGGTTAATTTAGCTCATTTAAACAATTTGGATTTTACACTTCCCTTTAAAGCTCATAGAAGGACAATTTTGTCATGATAATATGACACTGATTTATCTTTTGATAAGGGGGGTAAAAGCAACCAGTCTGATGTACTCAGGGTTGGATAGCATGCCCTGATTTTTGTTGACTAGTGACCTCTAAAACTTATTACATTTGAGTGCACTTAATATCAAGTCACCTAATGGAAGCACATTTCTTCCCACCAAATCATTTTGTACTAATTCAGTACAATTTTGCCCATTTAATATCAATTGACATTAAATGATTTCCTGTGCAATGTCAATTGAAAATCACTGATTTCCTGCTAATACAGCACTTAGTGTCAATTTCTATGTGCAGCAAAAGCATTTTTTCAATTAACTACACCATATAATTTTTTTGTTTTTAGTTGTTTGTATGGCCTGTCTGATAATAGTTTTGTCAAACAAAGACATAAGAAGGAGAAAAGGATGACTTTCCTTTTTGGCATTCAATAATTTTAATCTAACAATTTTATTTTCTGTGTACAGGAGGTCAAATAGCTTATGGAAAAACTTTGGAATATATCAAGTAATATGGGACTAAATTGACATTAGCATTAAATGAGATTGAGTGTTTTGGGATGTTGGGTATACTAAGCTGTATGTAGAAAAATGCTTTGACTAATAAAATATCTTTACTAGTGTTTCATCTCATGTTGTAGCTTAAGAAAACCTACTATTGAGTACTTACTAATAAAAATTATTCTTTCTGTTGTAGAGGGTAGCTAATTTAAGATATCTTCATTTACTCATACTAGATTGTGTAGCAACATTGCCTCTACTAATTCATGAAAATTGGGAAAGATTTGTGGGCTGGTGCAGCTAGCAGGAGCACAGCTGCAGCTGTTTTTCTGATTCGATAATGTGGGGTTTACACAGCAAGAGCAAGTATTTCTGTAATACCCAGTACATTGCCCCCATTCTGGAGTGGTGGTAGGGAAAGGAGGAAATTGGGGTTGACCTTCCATATCCTTTATGAAGAGAGTATTTATAAAATATAGAAAATGATTCAAAGCTATAAATAAGTGTATATTAAATTTTATTAAAGTATTAAGTTATTTAACCAGACATATTGCAGGCTCACTAACTAGAATAAGACATGGCCTCTTCTCTAAATGACTTCAAAATCTGATCTGGGGGGAAGATTCATAATTAAGAAATAATTAAATAACAATAACTTTAGGTGATAAATTGTGAGACAGTCTATAAGTAATGCATGTCTTTATATTTTGGGGAAGATCAGTATAAAACTGGGACATGCTAGGGTGGCTCAGTGAGCTGAACTTAGAAAGAAGCTTCTGGTAGATGATGGAAAAGGGGATGAAATGATGTAGATAGTTATATCTTTTTTCCCCAGTCTTCTTACACCTTTTGATCCTGGCTCCCTATTGACATTAGCTCCATTTTAGAATAATCTTGATTGGAATGCAGAGAGAAGTAAAATATGGCCCTTTTTCTTGAGGAACTTTATTCACGGGAGTGGGGTAATACATACAAACAATTTATTAATAGTATGTAGTTCTAATTTGATTGTGTGCAGCAGTGTGCTATGGGCAAACAAATCACACATTTCAGCCTAATCATTCAAGGAAAACTTGAATGAAAGGATACATAAAGTGATCCTTCAAAGATGAATAGAACATGCATAGATAATGAGGCCCTGGGTAGTGCAAATGGTAAATGCAGTTGGCTGCTAATCAGAAGGTTGGAGGTTCTACGCTACCAGATGCACTTCAGAAGAAAGACCTGGCTATCTACTTGCAAAAAATCAGCCATCAAAAACCCTGACACACATAGGTTGCCATGAGTTGGAATTGATGCCATGACCACTGGTTAGACAATGGGGGGGCGGGGCGGAGATCTCTTTGGTCAGAGGTAACTGCATGAGTAAAAGCATAATGACCAAAAACAACAAGATATGTGTGGAAGTCCATTTTATAGAAATATACTTATATTTTACAAAGTTTGTGTTGTAATGTATATACTGTTTTTAAAGCTCTGTTCATTTAACAGTATATGCTAATCATTTTTTCAGGTCCTTAATTTTCATGAAACATGGTTTTTAATTGCTGCAGAGTATTCTATTGTATATTACAAATATTTTTTCTAAATTTGTTCTTTGCCATTTAATTTTGTTTTTGATATATAGACCTTTGTATTTTTTATGTGACCAAATCTACCGTATATTGTTTTAATACATTTTCCTTCATGGCATCTGCCTTTGCTTTTATGCTTTAGAAAGACCTTCTTCAATCCAAGATCATATTAAAAATTCTCTTATATTTGCTTCTAGTTCTTTTATAGTTTCATTGTTTACATATAACTCCTTAAACCATCTGGAATTTTATTTTGATATACAGTGTGAGATAGGCTCTAAATTTACTCTGTTCTAAATATTTAACCAATTGTCCCAGCACCATCAATTGAAAAATCTATGTTTTCCCTGCTGATTTGAAATGCATTATTTATCATATGGTAAATACTTAATTTACAAATGGGTTTATTTCCAGCCTTTCCATCCATTTCCAGCCTTTCTGTGTTTTCCTCTCCAGTTCTATCACTTTGTCTGCTTTACCTAGGCTATACTATTTTAATTATTCTCCCTTAAAATATAGTCTGATAATGTCACTTCCCTTTTATTATTTTCATTTAGAAGGATTTTTGGCTACTTGTATCTGTTTAATCTTCCATAAGAACTTTACAATAATTTGATCAAGTCCCCCAGTTTCATTAGAATTCTGATAAGGGTTACCTTAAATTTATTAATTAGTTTTGGGAAAATTGACATATAGATTTTTTATCTGGAAAAGATCTTACTATATTCAAAACATTTTAAAATAATCCTTAGTAAATTTTTCATTTTTTCATATATATTTTCATACATTTCTTGTAGTTTTTATTTCTGTTTGTTATCATTGAGAGTTATAGACTGTTTTTCTATTATATCTTTAACTAATTATTCTTGGTATAGTGAAAAGGCTTTTGTTTTCTTATTACTTTTTGCATATATATTTTATAAACAGGCAACTTATTAATATCCCATATATGTTCTAATAGTTTCTTAGTTTATTCTGTTGTATTTCTCATGTAAACTGTATCTTCTCAAATAATAATAATTATGTCTACTCCTCTTCCATATTTATATTTTTTGTTTTTGTTTTGTTTTACTTTGTGGTATGGCTAGCAGTTATTTTTGTCTTTCTATTTACATCAGTTTGAAAATCTGTTTTTTTCCACTATTCAGTGGAAAAATAAGTACTTACTTTGTAGGTATTCTTCATCATGTTAAAATAATTTATTCTAGATATAGTTTACAGTTTTTATTTTGAAATTAAGAATAATGGTTGATTTTGATCATGCCTTTTCAACACTTCAGAAAACAATTGTTTTTCTCTCTTGTCATAATGATATAATAACATTATTTTAAAACTATCCTAATGACAAACCAAGGAGCTGTGGTGGCACAGTGCCTAAGGCATTTGACCACTAACCAGAAGGCTGGCAGTTCAAACCCACCAGCCACTCTACTGAAGGAAGATGGAACAATCCACTTCCGCAAAGATTTACAGCCTTGGGCAACCCTATAAGGGTTGCAGTTAGTCGGAATCAACTCCACAGCAGTGAATAGTAGCAGTAGTAATGGCAAACCATTTTAAATTTCTTGGTAATTCTGAATTATTTAAATATATATCCATATTTAGCTTGCTCCTATTTGATTTGGGAGCTCTGGTAGCGTAGTGCCTAAGGCACTTGACTGCTAACCAGAAGGCTGGCGGTTCAAACCCACCAGCCCTTCCTTGGAAGGAAGATTGGGTCCAACTGCCTTGGAAACCCAAGGAGGGGTCACTATGAGTCAGGAACAACTTGATGGCAGTGAGTTGGTTTTTTTTTTAATCTTTTCTAATCAATTCTGTAGTAACCATTATATGCACTTTTGTACTGGTTCTTTTATATCTTTAGGATAGATACTCCAAATAGGATTGATGATTCAAAGGAAATGTATATTTTAAATTTTAACAAATACTACCATACTGTTTTTCAGAAAGATTACAGCAATTAACCTCCATCAGTATTCAAGACTTCCTGCTTCTCCGATATCTCACTAATAGAATATTAGAATAACTCTTCAATAAGTTTTAATATCTGATAAGGAAATCCAAAGAGCCCTGGTGGTGCTATAGTAAACCATTTGGCTGTTAACCAAAAGGTGGAGTTGAACTCACCAGTTGCTCCACAGGAGAAAGATGTGGCCATCTGCTTCGGTAAAAATGATAGCCTTGGAAACTCTATTAGGCAGTTCTACCCTGTCCTACAGGGTCACTATGAGTTGAAATCAACTTGACAGCTGTAGGTTTGGTTTTAGTGGGTAAGGCATATCCCACATTTTTTTTTTTTTTTTAATGTTTTACATTCTGATTAGGGGAAAATAGTATATCAATTTAATTTGCATTTTCATGCTTCTAGCAGGCTGAACAAACCCACCAGCCACTCCTCGGAAGGAAGATGGGGCAATCTACTTCCGTAGTGATACTGCCTCGGAAACCCAAGGAGGGGTCGCTCTAAGTTGGACCCGACTAGATGGCAGTGTGTTTGGTTTTGGTTTGGTGCATTAATATATATCTGTATGTTTATATGAAATGCTTCCAACCCACAAAGACAAATAAGGATCAGATTTATAAAGATACTGATAATAAAAGGCAATAATAATGAAAACTAAAAAAAAAAAAGAGGTATTCAGCTTATATCAGAACAGACTTACGATGGAATCGTCAGAACAGAATCCCATCATAAGTCAAGGACTACCTGTATAAAGATAACTAAGAACGTAATATATGATAATAGCAACATTTAAATTTAGTAGGAAATGAATGGTTTGTTTAAATCAAGCCAGACTTCTATCATATGTCATTCACAAAAAGAAATTTCAGAAATATTTAAGATCTCAATATAAAACTAATACAGAAGCATTAATAGAAAACTGAGGAGACTGTAAAAACACAACATTTTAAGCAAGACAGGAAATCCAGATGCCTTAGTGGAAAAGAAAGACATATTTGAATATACCAAAAATTAAACACTTTATATAGGGTTTTCCTGGCTGTAATCTTTAGGAAAGTAGACCACCAGGCCTTTCTTCCACAGTGCCATTGGGAGGGTTCCACTACCAACTTTTAGGTTACTAGTCAAACACAAATCATTAGTGCTGGCCAGAAAACTGTTCCACTGATAGACATGGCTATTCCTGTGCAAAATGTTTTGATGAAAATCATTGTTATATAAGTTTAAATATATTAAAGTATATCTTGTCTAGTCATTTCCCTACACTATTAAATTTATTCTTTCATATGAAGTTTGACATGACCTTGTCCAGTTTGCTAAAATGCAAAAATGAAAACAAAGCACACATACACATAAACACACAAATCTTCATTAAGATTCTAATCATAATTGAACAAAGTATTTATATTATTTTGGGAATAGATTACATTTTCATGATATTTAGTATTTCCATCCTGGAATATGGACTGTCTCTCTATTCATTCAAGATTATTTTTTCTGCCTTTATAAATATTACAGTTTTCTTCATTTACCAAACTCATAATCAGACCCAATTCCAACTCATAGTGGCCATGCAGGACAGAGTAGAACTATCTGTAAGTATTTATGGAAACTGACTTCCATATCTTTACCCCATGGAGCAGCTGGTGGGCTTTGATATTTTGGTCAGCAGCCAGATGCTAACCTCTGCATCACCAGGGCTCCTTTCATTTAAGTCTCATATATTTTTAAATTAAATATATTTATTTTATTTAACATTTTGTCAATATTGTAATTGATTGTTTTTTCCATTTGTAATTGGTTATTACTTTGATTTTTACCTTGTATCTTGTATTTAGCAAATGCTCTTATTTATTTTAATAGTATTTACTTTTCTTCTTTGGTTTTCCAAGTATACAATTATCTCTTTTAATATATAGTATATATCACAAGTATTTTGTTTTCTTTACTCATTCCATTAGTCACACATCATTTTGAGAGTAAATGTAAATGGGCACATTTCCCTTAATTAGAGAACAAAGACTTTTAGCTTGTTTCAATAAAAAGATAAAATCTACTTACATTGTTTATTTTTTTTTTAGTCATTAATTACAAATGTTAAGAGTGTCTGTTATAAGTAATCAGACACATGTAAAGGTTTATGTGTAAGCATATTTATGAAAAAAAAAACAAAAACCAAACTCATTGCCATCAAGTCGACTCCAACTCATAGTGACTGCCATTGGGTTTCCAAGGCTATAAATCTTTATGGGAGCAGACTGCCTCATCTTTCTTCTGCAGATCAGCAGGGGGTTTGATCTAGTAACCTCTTGGTTAGCAGCCAAATGCCTTAACCACTACATCACCAGAGCTCCTTTACGTTTATCAAAACCATATATAATTGCAAAAATTTTGAAAGAACCAAATTGTCTAACATGTAGGAATGATAAAGTGTATTTCATTTATAGGAAGGTATATTATGCTGTTATTAAAATAATAAATTGAATTCTATTTTTATAAAATATTTCATGTTATATGAAATACAATATTAGGTAAAAATATCAGAATATAAAACCTGATATTATTTATGAGTCCAATTTAATTATATAAAGCTATCTCTATACTTCCATAGTGATACACCTCAGAAACCCAAGGAGGGGTCGCTATGAGTCAGATCCAACTCCCTGGCAGTGAGTTGAGTATCTCTGTATTAGGAGCTCCAGTGGCTTAGTGCCTAAGACATTTGACTGCTAACCAGAAGACTGGCAGTTCAAACACACCAGCCACTCCTTGGAAGGAAGATGGGGCAATTACATGGAAAAGAAACTACTGTGATTGACAGATGATGATACTGTTTTTCTTCTCTCTTTTGTCCTTTAAAGAAACCCACAAATATTTCTCATAAAGAAAAATAAGTATTTTAATTATTTATTTATTTAATCAAGGAACACAGCAGAGAAAAGCAGGCAGAATTGTTGGTTAAAGGGAGTGTTGTTGTTGTTGTTATGTGCCGTCGAGTCAAACCCGACTCATAGCGACCCCTTGGGTTTCCGAGGCAGTATCACTACGGAAGTAGGATTGCCCAACCTTCCTTCCGAGGAGTGGCTGGTGGGTAAAGGGAGTGTAGGAGGAAGATTTATATTATTAGCATTAAGTGATTTGCATGTTTTGAAGAGTAAAGAGCCAGTAGAGAAGACTACCTTGAAAATAAGGAGTGAAAAATGATAATCAGTAGAACAAAGTCCCATATAACAAAAATCAGTTGCATCAATAGAGGTAATGATGGTAGGTGGTAGATAAATGAAGCCATGGCATTCATTGAGTCTGTCTGATTATCATAAAAACTCTGCAAGGTAGGAATTATTGTTTTGCAGATGAGGAAACTGAGTTTTAAAGATGTTAGATGAATTGAACAATACTTATTTCCCAGAAATCTTTGGTGAGATGGGATCCAAAATTTATATAATTGAAGTGAGTGATGTACATATCATACATGAAATTATATAAAATTACTGGGAATAATTTGGTATCAATTGTCAGGAAGCACAGTAACAGTGACCATACGTGAATTTATAGAAAGTGGATTAGAGGAAATAATTCTAGACAAAATAAACCTTATGATACTTCAGCTTTTTCCATTTTTAAGCTTTTTGCCTTGACTCAAAATCTAAACTTCAGTTATTATTAATTTTTTCATAGAACTTTGAAATTTCTAAAATACTTAAGTCTCTAGTTAGTTAAAAGTCTGTGAGACAGCCCTGACTTTACAAACCTTGTTTTCTATCAATGTAATTTTCTGTTCATTCAATCTTTCCTCCAGCCAATCAACTAGCTAGTTTTTTTTAAGCATCACTTTCAGTTAGGCAATGTGTTAGGTAGGGCAGGGGACAGGAATATGAAAGGGGTTACTATTAGGTATGCAGCCTTTCTAATTAAGATATTGCAGAATCTGTTAAATTTCATGTAATAGGAAAATTAGGATATATTTATACAAACAATTCACATACGTCTTCTTGACAGACAAAGCAAAATGTTATAATGAAATGTGTAAAGACCTAGAATTAGAAAACTGAAAGGGAAGAACATACTCAGTGTTTCTCAAGCTGACAGAACTGAAGAAAAAAATTCAAGCTTCAAATTGCAATATTGAAGAATTCTATGGAAAAAGTATTGAACAATTCAGGAAGCAACCAAAGCAGATAGAATGAATATACAGAGTCACTGTACGAACAAGAAATGGTTGACATTCAGCCATTCCAGGAGGTGGTATATGATCAAGAACCGATGTATGAAGAAGTCCAAGCTGCACTGAAGTTGATGAATATCCACTGAGATGTTTCAACACATGGTTGCAACACTGGAGGCGCTAATTTGTTTATGCCAAGAAATTTGGAAGAGAGCTACCTGGCAAACTGACTGTAAGAGATCCATATTCATGCCCATTTCAAAAATGGTGACTCAACAGAATGTGAAAATTAAAGAATAATATTAATATAACACACAAGTAAAATTTTGCTGATGATAATTCAAAAATGGTTGCAGCAGTACATTGATAAAGAACAGCTAGAAATTCAAGCTGGATTCAGAAAAGGGTGTGCAATGAGGAATATCATTGCTGATGTCAGATGGATCTTAGCTTAAAGCAAAGAATACCAGAAAGATATTTACCAGCGGCTTATTGATGTTGCAAAGGCATTCAACTTCGTGGGTCCTAACAAATTATGGAAAACATTGTGAAGAATGGGAAGTCCAGAACTTCTCATTAATTGTGCTCATGACAGCAACTTGTATATAGACCAAGAGGCAGTCATTTGAAAAGATAAAGGGATTTGAAATCAGGAAAGGTTGTGTATCAGACTTGTATCCTTTCACCATACTTAGTCAATCTATATGCTGAGAAAATATTCCAAAAAGCTGGAATATATGAAGAAGAACATCAGGATTGGAGGAAGAGTCATAAACAATTCGCAATATGCAGATGACACAACTTTGCTTGCTGAAAATTGTCCATATCAAGAAAATCTTAGATATTATTTAAAATAATATCTTAAGGAAAAAGTAATTTAATCTATGTAGACCTAGGTTTTCTCCCTTGTAAAATGAAAGCTTTAAATCAACATAAACTTTACATTCATATACAAAATAAACTCTACTGCAAAAGAACTCTTTAAAGTGCTGAAGAATAAAGATGTCACTTGGAAGACTAAGGTGTCCCCTACTTAAGCCATGGTATTTTCAGTTGCCTTATATGTATGTGAAAATTGGACAAAGAATAAGGAAGACCAAAGAAGAATCGATGCTTTTTATTTGTGGTGTTGGTGAACAATATTGAAAGTACCATGGACTATTGAAAGAACTAACAAATCTGTCCTGGAAGAAGTACAGCTGGAATGCTCCTTGGAAGTGAGAATGGCCAGACTTTGTTTCACCTACTTTGGTCATGTTGTCAGAAAAGACCATTCCTCGGAGAAGGATATCATGCTTGGTAAAGTGGAGGGTCAATGAAAAAAAGGGAAGGCCCTCAACAAGGTGGATTGACACAGTGCCTGCAATTATGAGCTTAGGTGTAGCAAGGATTGTGAGCTCGCACAAAACTGGACAATGTTTTGTTCTGTTGTACATAGGGTCACTGTGAGTCAGAGCTGACTTGATGGCACCTAACAACAAAAACAACAACATGCTGTGTTGTTTGAAAAATAAAGTTATATAAAGGAAAGTTGTATAAGGAACAGTTAAGTGCTTCTGGCTGTGAATGAGGTGTACTGGAAGGTCCCCCTAAATTTTCTTTCCTACCAGCTTACTATCCACTTCCTAAAATTCCCACCACAACAGCCAGTTCTTTTCAAATGGAGTGCCTTGTTAAAATTCAACAGAGATGTGATATACATGGTGTATTCTTTTAATATCCAGTGTGAATTCCAAGATACCTGCCCAAAAGGTGTGCCTTGAGGGAAAATGGAGTTAAGTGGCAGGTAAATTTTAATGAGGAGAATTAAGTAGTAGGTTGCAAGAACAGGGAAAAATCCATGGAATAAAGTAGAGGATTCTGGCTAGGCAGATATGTAACAAGGGCACTCACTGGTCCTTACTTCCATGTGGGTCTTATCAAATTACGTTGCAGTTACTTTCCTGACTTCTACCTAGGCTGTGAGCATTTCCATGTCAGAGAAGGCATAGTTTATGATTTTACCCATACCACTTACTAGAATTCCTGACACATAATTAGGATTCAGTAGGTATTTATTGATTAAACCAAAATCAAATCCACTGCTATCAAGTTAATTCCAACTCATGGCAACCCCCATTGGGTTTCCAAGGCTGTAAATCTTTACAGAAGCAGATTGCCTCATCTTTCTTCCACAGAGCAGCTCATGGGTTTGAACTACTGACCTTTTGGTTAGGCCAAATGCCTTAACCACTACAGCATCAGGGCTCCTTATTGAATAAATGTAGGAAAAATAAAAATCTCATTCAGGTTAATTACAAGGGGAAAAAAAAATCTGAAGACAAAAACATCAGCTTCATTTTTTGCCTTAACCAAGTTTGCCATTTGCTAATAGTAGCCCTATGATTTAGTCCTGCAAAAAGTGGTGAGCTAGAAAAACCTTCTGTGTACTACTACAAATAGGACTGTGTGGCATGATTGGGAAGGAGGGTATAGATAACAGACATTAATGACTACTTTTCTTTTAAGAAAAAATGTAATGAAGTATATTAACTCCAAACTACTCATCATTTACTATTTGATTCAGAAAAAAAGATACAGCTTGGAGTCATTAAAATCCTAATTGAACTTCCATGATTGAACTAGCTCTGCTTGAAAATACTGTTTAATAATATTCTAATCTAAATGAATATATGGTTTATTTCAGGATTTGTTTTATTTTTGCCCCTGAGCAAAGCCAGCAGTAGTATAATATAAGACTCAGGGGAAAAGAATACAGAGGGATAGTGGGGGGGGGGGAATATAAACTTTATATAGAGTACAAAGACATGAAGAGAGAGGTAAGAAAAATAAAAAAAAGTATTTTTGTGTTTATCTAAGATTCAAACTCACTGCCATCAAGTCGTTTCCGACTCATAGCAATCCCTAATGGAGTTTCTGAGGCAATATCTCTACAGAAGTAGATGGCCCTGTCTTCCTTGTGAGTAGTGAGTGGCTGGTGGGTGTTTTAAAATATCAGGTAAAATGTGCTTTTTCTTCCTTTCCTATGTTGCCTGTCTTATGGAGTTAAAGGTAAGTATGTAGCTGAACTTACTGTAAACTTTCAGTGGTTTAAATTTCTCCTTTCTGTAGTAGAAACAAACCTCTTGGAAATCAATGTGGATAGAAAAAAAAATCTCTGGAAAATATTAACTTACACCCATATTATTTCTTCATTTTTGTGCTGACATAGCCAAAGGATTGATGCTGTTTATAAGATTTTTGATGTCTTTATTTCTATCTAGGATTGTGGTCGTTTTTTAAATAACACTGTTGTTAGAATGAAGGCAAGAGGCGCTAAATTTTTTTTTTTTAATTTTTATTGTGATTTGGGTGAAAGTTTACAAAGCAATTTCCCTTTCCATACAGCACCTCACATATACTTTGTCTCATGACATTAACTACAATTTCCCACAATGCAATAGCTCCCCTCCCACTTCCTCCCCATAGTTACCTCTTCCCTGTGTCCTTCCCTCCATGCACTCCTGCTCCTGAGCTGTCTTCCAGTGCATACACAGCCCTTCTATTCTCCCATGATTAATCTCTTCAAGGAATATATCTGTCTAATGTAAATGTTCAGCTTATATGCCTGTCTTTTGTTTGGCTGGAAGCCACAGGAGTAGGTTCAATTCCAGACCTGAAGGGAAGCTAGGGGCCATAGTCTCAGGGGTTCCACCAGGCTCTATCAGACCAGCAATCCCTTTTTTTAAAATGATTTTGAGAGTGCTAATAGTTTTTAAGTAACTGATTCTAGAACGTGGACTGTCTGTTAAATTTGAGTCTATATAGTCAGGATAACTTGGGAAGTTGGATAGGTCTATTCATTGGTTCAATTTCTACCTTGCCAGCAAAAGAACTAACCTTTGCTATTGCCTCGAAGTCCCTGGGTGGCACAAACAGTTGTCTAAAACTAACTCCTAACCTAGGTCATCTACCTTGAAAGCATGGACATTTTGTCCTAAAAAAGATTATAGAAGGTGATATATAAATTCTTGTGTTAGACTAAACTTGGTTGCAACTTTTGTTTTTTTTTAACTAGTTAAAAATCCATGCCTTACCTGTAATCCCTGTATATGCAGGACTGAACATTTACATTAGGGAAGTCTTCTGTGATCAAGAGTTTTGTATTTGCTTTCTTTCTTTTTTTTTTGTTAATAGGAAGCAGAGAACATAGACTTCATTAAAAGATAGCTATTTTGACTTAGCTAGTAAGATTTGATGCCAATTCTCAAAAACAAGTTTTTTGGACAATGTAAGCCCTACCATTTGTGCTTCTTTTCTTTTCAGTTATATGCACGAATAAAGGAAATACATAAAACAAGAGGGTCTTTGATTTACCACAGTCTCCTTCCTTGGATGCAGTTCCTTTCATTGTTCACAGTTAAAGAGCCTGTGTAGTCTTCTTATACAGAACACTTGGACAGTTTATTTTGCTTTATTTTAAAGGATGTAATATTTCTTGAACTGAGGAATACATATTTATAATATAATCTTGAAATGAGATTTTTATTTACTCACAATTTGCATGAAAGTTTTCTCTAAATTTTTGGCAAGAGTTACTTGGCTATAATTGGTCACATTTATCTCTTCACATTTCAAGGATCTCCATGGTACTGAAATTTCTGTTCAAAGAATTTGAAGAATGTTTAATTATATACAGGCCATGCAACATATTTACTTTTCCCCCTTCCATGGTGTCAGCTATTTCTTGCCAAATGTTAAACAGGATTGCTAATAGCTGTGTGTGTTTTGGTGTGTGTGTTGGAGAAAAGGAACAGACAGAGGGAGAGTAGGTAGTCATTGCGTTCAAGCCAAAAGATCCATTTCTGAGGAGAGAAATTTTATCCTGAAGATTTTGTTATTTCTCCACCTTTAAATTAATAATTTTTTTAAAAAAAACATTGGTATCATGTGATAGAAATTAATTTAAGTAGAAATCTCCAACTTCTTGATTTATTTTGTTGTTGTTGTAATGAGTTGGACATTGAATTAATATTTCTGTAACTTTTTATAATCCTAAACATTTTCTGAATAATATACCTAAATCCTTTCCTTTGTTGTTCTCACAATTATATACATGTTGGAATGTCACTTTTTATCTGATTATATATTTAATTGTTACCCACCAGACATTCCTCGGAAGGAAGGTTGGACAATCTACTTCCACAGTGATACCACCTTGGAAACCCAAGGAGAGGTTGCTATGAGTCATATCTGACTCAGTGGCAAAACACAACAACAACAACATCACTCTGTCAAACTTGGAGAAAACTTTAGTTTTAAATAAGTCATTCATAAAGAACTGAGACTTATTACAACCTGTCTTATGCCAGGTACATAATATCATGGCTTGTCTCTGAACAACGATTTGCATTAATATAATTAAGTCCAGTTTAGAGAGGATGAAATCGAGACCCAGAGAGAGTAGGTAACAACCAAAGTGATTCAGGACATAACTGATAAATCTCCCTCCCCCCTTCTTCATTGCTACTTTCTGAGTTGAGGTCACTATTAAGTGTTGTCATTGTTCTTCTCACTAACTTCCTTGCTGCCTTCAACCCATTCTGCAGCCAGAAGCAGTTTTATTCTTGGAGTATGCCACACTTCAGTGGCTTCTTATTTCATTTAGAGTAAAATCCTTTTAAGGTCTCTCTCTCTATTCCTCTTTAACCTCATCTCAATCCATTTCCTTAGTTCCCAGCACATAGACGCCCCCTTCCTAGATATTGCAAGTGCTTCTCAGAGGGTTTCCAGTAGCTGATTTTTCTGAAGTAGATTTCCAGGCTAATCTTCCAAGGAAGCGCTGGTGGACTCAGACCTCCACCTAAGTGCCTTAACCACTTGTACCACCCAGGAACTCCTCAACCAAAATACCACCTCTTAAAACTGGTACTTGCTACACCTTACCCCCACCTTTTTTAGTTATTGTCAGAGATCATTCTTGATTTGTAAACAATTATTTTTTGTTTGTTTATACATTTCCCCTTTCACTATAGACTAAACTCTTTATGAAGACAGAAATATTGTTTTATTCATCATCCTTAAAAAATGCCCAGTACATCAAAATAAAGTATGTCCTTATGTCTTAGCAAGATATTTAAAAGGATCATGAAATTATAGCATCATGGAGCTGAAGGATACCTTAGATCTCATCTATTCCCATCAATCCACTGAGGCCTCCTCTATATTACCTTACCAAATAGGATTGAGACAGAGTTTGGACTCAAGGAACTAACCACCTTAATAGCCTGGCATTTATGTTTTGAGTTCTAGGTATTAATGGATTCCAAGTTTCTCCTGTCCACTGAATTTTCACTGTTTCTGCTATTATATTAATTTGAAATTTTTTCATTTTCACTTTATTGTGTTTTTCATTTTCAATTAGGAACTCAATTCAGGCAACTCTCTTTTTCTGAATTAATGGAGCAATACCAGAAAATTCCTTTTTGGTTTAAGTATCTTTGATTGTTTGTAAACTTAATGATGAGAGTAGGAGTATTTGGAATATTTCAGTAAAATATTTCTTTGTATATTTGTTTCTTTTTCTCATTGTGCCAATTCTATTCTTTTGATTAGCCACTTTATTGACATTGCAGCCAGTTTACTATTTTAAGTAAAATCACAGTCTGTTTTCTTCTTGATTCCTTTGAAAAACCTATCAGTTCTCTTGATAAAACTAAGTGAAATATAATTTATTATTTCAACTACTTGAAAGATTGTTTCTGTATGTATTTCATTATTTGTTTACCAAACAATTAACTTTTACTAAATTTGAATAAGAGTGAGAATACCACTTTCTGAATTTAAAAGAAAAGAACAAAAAGAAAATTAGAAAATGTCTCAAAATCCACTATTTGTGTTCTGAATGCTACCATACTTCCATCCCCCAGGACTTTGCTAACTCACAGTTAACTGTTAAATATATACTAATTAAACAATTGATATATGTTTCATCTGTCGTCCCCTTTTCTCACTTATATTCTTCTGTATTATGTCTTTTTTCTTAGCATGTGAACATGCTCAAGTATCTCCCATCAAGTACATAAATGAAGCAGGCAACAAAAAAGAACGTTTTTTTTTGGACGGTTTGCTCTGTTACCACTTTCTTCTTTCTCATTATTGTCAAAACTTCAGGAAAAAGTTTTGCTTCTTCCCTTCTCATCCTCTCTACTGCCTACCCAAAACTGAATTCTGCCCTGAACACTTAAAACATTCTTACCAAGATCACAAATCAGGAGATTGTCAAAACCAATGGAATATATTTCATTCTGACCTTACTTTATTAACTCTGATGATTTTGATAGTTTTGACAGTTTTATTCTTCAAAAACTCTTCCCTCTTCCTATGCTTTTCTCTGGGTCTTCCACTGACTTTGGCCTCTTTTGCAGTTTCTTCTTCCTTCTGCTTCCTCTGTGTATTAGTTCTCCTTTTTCTTTTTCTTTATATTTTCTTTTTCAATTCTTCCTAAAAGTCTTTAATTCTTTTTCTTTAAATTTTATTTTGTTGCTGTTGAGAATATACACAGCAAAAAATATACTAATTCATGTACATATTTCTACATATACAATTTAGTGATACTGTTTATATACATTGTTTGAGTTTTGCAACCGTTCTCACTCCCCTTTTCTGAGATATTCCCCCTCATTAACATAAACTCCCTGCCCATTAAGGTTCGTATCTAATCTTTCAAGTTGCTTTTGTCAATTTGATCCTGTATTGATGATTCTTAAAATAGCATAATGTTCAAGGTAGACCTGTTTCACTAGTTAAGCTAAACTGTGGTTTGGTTTGAAGAAGACTTGAAAGGATAGTGTTGGTTTAAGTTTTAAAGATTAACTTGGGGAATAGTTTCAGGGGTTCATCTACCCTCTGTGGTTCCAGAAAGTCTAGAGTCCATGAAAATTTGAAATTCTGTTCTGCATTTTCTTCCTTTTGATCAAGGTTCTTTTTTAAAATCCTTGATCAAAGTTTTCAGTAATGGTAGCCTGGCATCATCCAGTTCTGGTCTCATGGCAAAGGGGGTGATTGTTCATGGAGGCAATTAGCCACATAATCTAAATCTTCCTCCTATTCCTTACTCTCCTTCTTCCTCTTCAGGTAAATAGAGACCAATTGCTTTGCCTTGGATGGCCGTTTGAAAGCTTTTAAGATGCCACTCACTACCCAAGGAGCTAGAAGTTAGAACAGAAGCACTAAACACATTTGCAAACCAAAACCAAATCCCATGAAGTACTTGGTTGTACGTAACAGCCTCAGCAACTACTCTTTTTTTCTTTGTTTAAAATTTTTATCGTGATTTGGGTGAAAGTTTACAGAGCAAATTCATTTTCCATACAGCAGCTCACATATACTTTGTCTCATGACATTGACTGCAATTTTCCACAATGCTCTTTCTTCTTTCTTGTAAATATATCTATCACACAACTTTTACCAATACCACTTTTTATGGGTGTACAACTTATTGACAGTAATTACAATAATCAGCTGGGCAGCCTCACCCTTAATCAATGTGATTTTTCCATCACTGTTAACCCCTCCTTTTCCCCTCCCTCTCACTCCTGGTAACCACTAATAAACTTTGGTCTCTATACATCTACTTTTTCTTTTTTAATAAGTGAACTCATGTAATATTTGTCCTTTTGGGATGGCTAAGTATAGTATTTTCAAACTCCATCCTCCTGTACCATGTATCAAGACTTAATTTCTCTAGCTGAGTAGTATTCCATTGTATATATGTTAATTTTTGTTAATCCATTCATCTGTTGATAGGCATTTAAATTGTTTTTACCTTTTGGCTATTGTACATGGTGCTGCAATAAACATTGGTATACAAGTCTCTTTTTTAATCGCCTAGGTATATACCTAGGAGTAGGATTGCTGGGTCATGGTAGTTCAATTTTTAGTTTTTTGAGGAACTGCCACACTGTTTACCACAGTGGCTGTACTATTTTGCATTCCCACCACAGTGGCTAAGGGTTTCAATTTCTCCACATCTTTGCCAACATTTTTTCTTTTTTAAAACTCAGATAGCCTAGTAGGCATTATTATTTCGTTTTAATTTTCTCCTTGGGTAATCTTACTCATATCATTGATTTCAGCCATCACTATTATTTCAGGCTCTTAGACCTGTAGCTTCAACCCATTTCTCAGCTCTCTCATTTCCTTCTAGACTTACATACAACTGCTGGCTACTGGATATCTTCAGCTGAATTCTCCATGGGCATTTCAAACTTAACATGCCCCCAATTTTTTTTTTTTCTTCCCTCTAAATGTGATATTTCTCCTGTTTTTCCCTTCTCTGATTGAGACATTTAAGCTCTGTAAGTACCTTGAATTCAAGCCTCTGTATCTCTCTTTGCTTTATTTCCCTACATCCAAGTGGATGCATCAAAAGAAGATGGAAGAAATACAGAGTCACTGTACTGAAAATAATTGGTTGACATTCCATCCTTTTAGGAGGTAGCATATGATCAAGAACCAACGGTATTGAAGGAAGAAGTCGAAGAACTGAAGGCATTGGCAAAAAACAAGGCTACAGGAATTGACGGAATATCATTTTCAATGTTTCAAACAAAGTGCAATACTGGAAGCACTCAGTCATCTATGCCAGAAAATTTGTAGGACAGCTAATTGGCCAATTGATTGGAAGAGATCCATATTTGTGCCCATTCCAAAGCAAGCCAATCCAACAGAAACCAAAAATCGTTGAATACTAATGTTAATATAACACATAAGTAAAATTTTGCTGAAGATAATTCAAAAACAATTGCAGCAGTATCTCTATAGGGAACTGCCAGATATTTGAGCCAGATTCAGAAGACAAGGTAGAGTGAAGGATATCATTGCTGATTTCAGATGGATCTTGGCTAAAAACAAATAATACAGAGAGATGTTTACCTGTATTTTATTGACTGTGCAAAGACTTTAAAGTGAGTGGTTATAACAAATTATGGATAACATTGAAAATAATGAGAATTCAAGAACACTTAATTGGCTTATGCAGAACTTGAACATAGATTAGGAGACAGTTGTTCAAACAGAATAAAGGGATACTGCATAGTTTAAACTCAGAAAAGATGTGTGTCAGGGTTGTATTCTTTCACCATACTTAATCTGTATGAGAGTAAATAACCTGAGAAACTGGACTATATAAAGAAGAATGTGACACCACAATTGGTGGAAGATTCATTAACAACTTGTGATATGCAGATGACACAACCTTACTTGCTGAAGGCAAAGAGGAGTTGAAGCACTGATGAAGGTCAAGACTACAGCCTTCAGCATGGATTATAACTCAACATAAAGAAGCCAAAAATCCTCACAACTGGATCAATAATCAACACCATGATAAATGGAGAAAAGTTTGAAGCTTTCAGGTATTTTGTTTTACTTGGATCCACAATCAGCGACCGTGGAAGCATCAGTCAAGAAATCAAATGACATTTTGCATTGGGCAAGTCTGAGAAAAACCTCTTTAAAGTATTCCAAAGCAAAGTTATCACTTTGAAGACTAAGGTGTGCATAACCCTTAAGTCATGTTGTTTTCAGTCACCTCATTTGCATGCAAAAGCCAGATAATGAGTAAGGGAGACCAAAGAAGAATTGATGCTTTCAAATTATGATGTTGATGAAGAGTATTAAATATACCATGTGTATGGAATGTCAGAAGAATGAACAAATCTATCTTGGAAGAGGTTTAGTCAGAACCCTCCTTAGAAATAAGGATGGGGAGAACTTTATCTCAGGTATTTTGGACATGTTATCAGAGGGGACTAATCTCTGGAGAAAGATAACATGCTAGGCAAAATAGAGGGTCAATGAAAAAGAGGAAGACCTCAACGAGATAGACTGACACAGTGGCTGCCACAGTGGGCTCAACAATGGTGATTGTGAGGATGCCACAGTTTTTTGTTCTATTGTTCACACAGTCACTATGATTCAGAACCAACTTTTTGGCACCTAAAAGCACCAACTGGTCATTGACATTACTTATTAAGTATATCTTAGTTTATAATCATCCTCTCCATCTTCCCCTTTTATTTATTTCATCCTCTCATTACTTTCTCATCTGCATTATCTTGTGTTTCTTGATTATTTGTTTTCATTGGCTTCATTTTTTTCTTCCTTCCGATATACTGTGTACACCCCTGCTAGAATGATCTTTTTAGAATACAGATCTGATCTTGACATTTGTCTGCATAAAATCTTGCAATGGCTCTTTTTAATTATAGTTTTTTTAAAAAATCAAACTAACCTTTTTCAAGCCAGACTGAATCATTACAATTCTTAGAATAAACTACTCCTCCTGCCTCTGTGCTTTTACACACACACACACACACACACACACCTTTTTTTTTTTTTTTTTTCTTCCTAAAACTTTCTCCTTTTTCTCTTCCTTGGCTCCTTTAGCCACATCATCTTTAGAAGTCTTGTCCATTCCTTCTAAATTCTTACACTAGGTTTTTTCCTCATTGCTTTCCAAACACTCATTTCACATCTCTATTAAAAGATCTTCCACATTGAACTTTTCCAACCTCTTCCTCAAACCTGGAGTCTATGAAGTGCCTGGGATGTAGTAAGAGTTCAGAAATGCTCGCTCACTTAACTGACTGAATGGATAGATGAATTCACTACATCCCTTAATAGTATTTCCACCTTCTAAGGGTGGGCGTTGCTGTTTCTAACACAGGAGATATAGAGCCACTCATATGAATGAGGTCTGATTCTTTTGTTTTCAATCCATAAAATTAATATATATGAATTACTACTTTTTATTCCAAGGTTGTCTGCCACCATTAAAAATAATTTCCAAAGCTTTGACATTTATGGAAATGTATTCTATCCAGTAGACTTCTGTCCTTTTTCCCTAGACTCTATAGATCTGATGTTATATACAGGTATTCAAGTGTTGAAAAAATATAGAAATTTATTTTATTAATTTGTAGAGCTCTTATTTGAGTAGATGATATTGAGTGAATAATAATTTGAGTACATAATAATTTAAAATGAGATCTTTAAAAGATTCACTGATTCCTTCAGATTTGTATATATGTAGTAAATAGTCTCATAATGTATGACTACTAACTCACTGCTATTGAGTTGAATCCGACTCATTGTGACTCCTCCTTGGGTTTGTGAGGTGATAAATCTTTATGTAAGTAGATTTCCCAATCTTCCTTCTGAGGAATGGCTGGTGGGTTTGAAATGCCAGCCTTCTGGTTAGCCGTCAAATGCCTTAGGTACCATGCTACCAGAGCTCCCATAATGTATGATACACTTTTAAAATTCAAAAAGCATAAATCCAGAGACCTTTATTAATATCCAAGTTCATAAACACTCAGTTGGCCAAATTTTTACTCATTATCTAAGTATTTGCTTCCATACTGTAAAACAAATGACTTAGATATATACCTTAGTAAAATGACAAGTTGTTTCCTGCCATGAACTTTCAGTGTCATATTTGTATATTCAGATTCTTAAAAGGTAAGTTTATGGGTCTAGTGTATTCATTGTCATCGTTGCTGTGTGCTGTCTAGCTGATTTCAACACATAGCAACCACATATGACAGAGTAGGCTATAGTTTTTGTGGGAGCAGATTGCCAGGTCTTTTCTCCTGTGGAAGGAGCTCTGGTGACATAGTGGTTAAAGTATTTAGCTGGTAACCATAAGGTCTGTGGTTTGAACTTACTAGCTGCTGTATAGGAGAAAGATGAGGTAGTCTGCTTCTGTGAAGATTTATAGCCTTTGAAACCCTATGGGGCAGTTCTCTTCTGTCTTATGGGGTTGCTATGAGATGGAATTGACTCAATGACAATTTTTTTTTCTTTCTCCTGTGGAACTGCTTGTGGGCTTGAACTTCATATCTTTGGTTAGTAGCTGAACATTTAGGCATGCACCATCACTACTTCTTACTAGGAATCCATAAAGTCTTCAAAAAAAATGAGCAGATTGGTTGAATAACCAATAGACCTATGTAATATCTTTTATAATGTTCTACATGATACAGACTAGTTCATATGACCAGAGAGGCTATTTGAATCTCCATGTAGTAACATTGTCTTATCCCATGGCCACACCTGAACTTGTAAGCTTGACAAGTTGTTGTGTAGATCTGCATGCTGGGAGTTAAAAACAGAGCTAGGAGAGAAAGTATATATAT